>NC_134692.1:147359048-147464575 GCF_050947455.1 Rhinoderma darwinii | reverse complement strand
GCTCCACCTGGCTGATAAGGTGGAGCGGTACCTCATCAGAAAGGCAAAGTGGTACCTCATTAGACAGGTGGAGCGGACCCTCATCAGACAGGTGGAGCGGAACCTCATCAGACAGGTGGAGCGGAACCTCATCAGACAGGTGGAGCGGAACCTCATCAGACAGGTGGAGCGGAACAAGCTTACATTGGCAGAAGCTTAAAGGGCACGTGGAGCCCCTGGCATTGGCACAGGGTCCCTCATAAGGTGCAGGGCAGAGACATCAGACTTTATCCTACCAGGAGGTCGGGGGACTGTACGGAGCTCTGTGGAACTACAGGGATAAGCACAACCCCCGCACTGCATCGCGGACTGTCCATGGCACATTCAGAGCGTCCACACCGACTATTGGGCTGTTTTATCAGCGCCGTCTGAGCGGTAAAACTCATTCAATCAAAAAACAAACGCGGCGCTGTAATCGTTTCTCCTCCGGCGTTTATAGCCGCTCCTGCAATCAATGCCACTCTGCTGCGCGCCGTAGACTGGTGACTTTTAATGGCGCAACTTTCAGCAGCACAGTCGGCGTTCACATCCTGCGACGCTCTGCAGAGACCCGACTTAGTGCATCACCGGTGGTCCCAGCTCCTGAATACATGAATTTGGGTGGAGGTCGTCGGCCCGCAGGCTTCACCCTCCTGACTTATGCCAAAGTCTCCAGCACTGGAGCAAATGACCGGCACCTTACAGGACCGGCAGAGGTCGCGCCAATTATTCGTGGCACCAGAGGGTTATATGTTTTTATTCGGGTTCTGCGCCTCTTTATACAGAATGTGCAGGAACGGGCGAGGAGACCTCCGGGGCCACATGGGCCCAGTGTAGCATCCGGATTTTAGCTCCTCACCTGCAATAAATACAATTTTGCTGTCATTGGCTCTTTCATACACCGCGTCCACCCTGGGCAGATCAGGGGGCAGCCCCAGCCAGAAGCGCCCCAGGTGGGCAGGGTTTAGGGAGACCAGCTGCCTGGTGGCTTGTACCCTCCAGAAGTACCGACCTGCAGAGGCAGAAATAGCAAATATTATTCATTACCCGTGAAATTCTTCATGTAAACCCCACGCAGCGCGGCGCTTACTCTTAAAGAAGAAGATTTCTCCTCGAATGTTGGCCACAGCATCAAAGTGGGTGGAGCAGCGGTCCGGGAACGGGAGGCGGGGCCTGTGGAAGACATTGCAGGACACGTCACGGAGAATCCTTATGGAGCGGCGCTCGCCCCTCGTGTCTTTTTTACTAAATATTTGTATTCCCCTTGAAATGACAATTCTGGAGCCGCTTTTCCTAGAACTTTATGATGTTTCGTTCCTTATTTTTTTTCTATTTCGCCCAGAAACGTTTGAATAAATTGGCAATTGGGTTTTACCAGTTGGGGGCGTGTCTCTACACAGACTGACACTGACCAATCAGCGGTGACAGAGTGAGACTATGTAGGGACACGCCCCTTTAACAAGGGGAATAACAGAGGAACGGCACCACACGGAGCTGGAAGAAAAGATGTTCCAGAATTATAATTTCATGGGAATGCAGGAATTTACTCAAATAGACATTTCAGAAGAGGCGACAGGTCCCCTTTAAGAAGAGACAAACAGGATGGTGGTGGGGACTTTAGTACTAGAAGGGCTATGGTGTTTGGGTCAGAGGGGCAACAGGGTGCTTTGTGGCAGTTGTGTGGTCATGGCGGCTCGGGACTTGTAACCGCTCCACATAGATTCATAAATCTGCACCCGATGTGGGCCACCAATAAAAAGCTGTCCCGTTATTTGTAACCTTCAATGGTCGGGTATCGTCCCAGCATAAAACCCAGCGCTGTCTGTGGTCAGCGTGCTTCCCATAAGTGTGGTCAGTGGCTGTCACCGAGGATCATTAGTGGTGTTGGACACAAGGCCGGAGTCATCAGTAGCGGTTTGTTGGGTTAGGTCTAGATGGTGGCGGCACGCTCTGTCCGTCTCTGTCCCTCTCAGTCCGTCTCTGTCCCTCTCAGTCCGGCTCTGTCCCTCTCAGTCCGGCTCTGTCCGTCTCTGTCCCCCGCAGCGTCACATCTTGTAATCGGATGAATTCTGTACGGGAAATCTCTTACCGATATGTGGTGGGCCCTCGTGGAGGAATAAAGCGCTGAGTTGGCGCAGGAGGAGGAGCTTCTGGCCCGGGTTGGACAATTCTTTTCCCTGCATAAGAGAATAAAGTTATGAGTGTGCGTGACGGGGCCGCGCGCAGCGCCCGTGGTGGAGTTACCCCTCACCGTACAAGGCCTGGATTCCTCCCACGTCGTCCGGGGGCAGCCGGTATCTCTGGTGCTCGCCCAGCGTCCCCTGGTAATACGGCTTCATAATGGAACTCTCAGATGAATGTGACAACCCCAGAGAATGACCAAACTCGTGCACGGCCACCGCGAATAGATCCGTCCCCACGTCCACTACAACAGAAGAAGCAAAGTCCGGTGACCCTACGCGGCCAGAACTCTCGGGGGTGCGCGACGTCCCGTAATGATAGATGTATAAAACTAACTCTGGTTTCTGAGCCCCGATATCCCAAAGATCTTATGTAACCGATTTATGGCGGCCATTGTGACAGCACGTCCCCCTCCCCGACACCACTCGTCCCCCTCCCCGACAGGACACGTCCCCCTCCCTGACCGGACACCACACATCCCCCTCCCCGACACCACACGTCCCCCTCCCCGACACCACACGTCCCCCTCCCTGACCGGACACCACACATCCCCCTCCCCGACACCACACGTCCCCCTCCCCGACACCACACGTCCCCCTCCCTGACCGGACACCGCACATCCCCCTCCCTGACACCACACGTCCCCCTCCCTGACACCACACGTCCCCCTCCCTGACCGGACACCGCACGTCCCCCTCCCTGACACCACACATCCCCCTCCCTGACACCACACGTCCCCCTCCCTGACCGGACACCACACGTCCCCCTCCCTGACCGGACACCGTACGTCCCCCTCCCTGACCGGACACCGTACGTCCCCCTCCCTGACCGGACACCGTACGTCCCCCTCCCTGACCGGACACCGCACGTCCCCCTCCCTGACCGGACACCGCACGTCCCCCTCCCTGACCGGACACCGCACGTCCCCCTCCCTGACCGGACACCGCACGTCCCCCTCCCTGACCGGACACCGCACGTCCCCCTCCCTGACACCACACGTCCCCCTCCCTGACACCACACGTCCCCCTCCCTGACCGGACACCGCACATCCCCCTCCCTGACACCGCACATCCCCCTCCCTGACACCGCACCTCCCCCTCCCTGACCGGACACCGCACGTCCCCCTCCCTGACCGGACACCGCACGTCCCCCTCCCTGACCGGACACCGCACGTCCCCCTCCCTGACCGGACACCGCACGTCCCCCTCCCTGACCGGACACCGCACGTCCCCCTCCCTGACCGGACACCGCACGTCCCCCTCCCTGACCGGACACCGCACGTCCCCCTCCCTGACACCACACGTCCCCCTCCCTGACACCACACGTCCCCCTCCCTGACCGGACACCGTACGTCCCCCTCCCTGACCGGACACCGTACGTCCCCCTCCCTGACCGGACACCGCACGTCCCCCTCCCTGACCGGACACCGCACGTCCCCCTCCCTGACCGGACACCGCACGTCCCCCTCCCTGACCGGACACCGCACGTCCCCCTCCCTGACCGGACACCGCACGTCCCCCTCCCTGACCGGACACCGCACGTCCCCCTCCCTGACCGGACACCGCACGTCCCCCTCCCTGACACCACACGTCCCCCTCCCTGACACCACACGTCCCCCTCCCTGACCGGACACCGCACATCCCCCTCCCTGACACCACACCTCCCCCTCCCTGACACCGCACCTCCCCCTCCCTGACCGGACACCGCACGTCCCCCTCCCTGACCGGACACCGCACGTCCCCCTCCCTGACTGGACACCGCACGTCCCCCTCCCTGACCGGACACCGCACGTCCCCCTCCCTGACCGGACACCGCACGTCCCCCTCCCTGACACCACACGTCCCCCTCCCTGACACCACACGTCCCCCTCCCTGACCGGACACCGCACGTCCCCCTCCCTGACACCACACGTCCCCCTCCCTGACCGGACACCGCACGTCCCCCTCCCTGACCGGACACCGCACGTCCCCCTCCCTGACCGGACACCGCACGTCCCCCTCCCTGACCGGACACCGCACGTCCCCCTCCCTGACCGGACACCGCACGTCCCCCTCCCTGACACCACACGTCCCCCTCCCTGACACCACACGTCCCCCTCCCTGACCGGACACCACACATCCCCCTCCCTGACACCGCACCTCCCCCTCCCTGACCGGACACCGCACGTCCCCCTCCCTGACCGGACACCGCACGTCCCCCTCCCTGACCGGACACCGCACGTCCCCCTCCCTGACCGGACACCGCACGTCCCCCTCCCTGACCGGACACCGCACGTCCCCCTCCCTGACCGGACACCGCACGTCCCCCTCCCTGACCGGACACCGCACGTCCCCCTCCCTGACACCACACGTCCCCCTCCCTGACACCACACGTCCCCCTCCCTGACCGGACACCGTACGTCCCCCTCCCTGACCGGACACCGTACGTCCCCCTCCCTGACCGGACACCGCACGTCCCCCTCCCTGACCGGACACCGCACGTCCCCCTCCCTGACCGGACACCGCACGTCCCCCTCCCTGACCGGACACCGCACGTCCCCCTCCCTGACCGGACACCGCACGTCCCCCTCCCTGACCGGACACCGCACGTCCCCCTCCCTGACCGGACACCGCACGTCCCCCTCCCTGACACCACACGTCCCCCTCCCTGACACCACACGTCCCCCTCCCTGACCGGACACCGCACATCCCCCTCCCTGACACCACACCTCCCCCTCCCTGACACCGCACCTCCCCCTCCCTGACCGGACACCGCACGTCCCCCTCCCTGACCGGACACCGCACGTCCCCCTCCCTGACTGGACACCGCACGTCCCCCTCCCTGACCGGACACCGCACGTCCCCCTCCCTGACCGGACACCGCACGTCCCCCTCCCTGACACCACACGTCCCCCTCCCTGACACCACACGTCCCCCTCCCTGACCGGACACCGCACGTCCCCCTCCCTGACACCACACGTCCCCCTCCCTGACCGGACACCGCACGTCCCCCTCCCTGACCGGACACCGCACGTCCCCCTCCCTGACCGGACACCGCACGTCCCCCTCCCTGACCGGACACCGCACGTCCCCCTCCCTGACCGGACACCGCACGTCCCCCTCCCTGACCGGACACCGCACGTCCCCCTCCCTGACACCGCACGTCCCCCTCCCTGAACGGACACCGCACGTCCCCCTCCCTGAACGGACACCGCACGTCCCCCTCCCTGACCGGACACCGCACGTCCCCCTCCCTGACCGGACACCGCACGTCCCCCTCCCTGACACCGCACGTCCCCCTCCCTGAACGGACACCGCACGTCCCCCTCCCTGAACGGACACCGCACGTCCCCCTCCCTGACCGGACACCGCACGTCCCCCTCCCTGACACCGCACGTCCCCCTCCCTGAACGGACACCGCACGTCCCCCTCCCTGAACGGACACCGCACGTCCCCCTCCCTGACCGGACACCGCACGTCCCCCTCCCTGACCGGACACCGCACGTCCCCCTCCCTGACCGGACACCGCACGTCCCCCTCCCTGACCGGACACCGCACGTCCCCCTCCCTGACACCGCACGTCCCCCTCCCTGAACGGACACCGC
Organism: Rhinoderma darwinii; assembly: GCF_050947455.1. Taxonomy (NCBI): domain Eukaryota; kingdom Metazoa; phylum Chordata; class Amphibia; order Anura; family Rhinodermatidae; genus Rhinoderma; species Rhinoderma darwinii. The sequence continues at coordinate 147,458,793 of NC_134692.1, read as the reverse complement.
ACGTCCCCCTCCCTGAACGGACACCGCACGTCCCCCTCCCTGAACGGACACCGCACGTCCCCCTCCCTGACCGGACACCGCACGTCCCCCTCCCTGACCGGACACCGTACGTCCCCCTCCCTGACCGGACACCGTACGTCCCCCTCCCTGACCGGACACCGCACGTCCCCCTCCCTGACACCGCACGTCCCCCTCCCTGAACGGACACCGCACGTCCCCCTCCCTGAACGGACACCGCACGTCCCCCTCCCTGACCGGACACCGCACGTCCCCCTCCCTGACCCCGCACGTCCCCCTCCCTGAACGGACACCGCACGTCCCCCTCCCTGAACGGACACCGCACGTCCCCCTCCCTGAACGGACACCGCACGTCCCCCTCCCTGACCGGACACCGCACGTCCCCCTCCCTGACCGGACACCGCACGTCCCCCTCCCTGACACCGCACATCCCCCTCCCTGAACGGACACCGCACGTACCCCTCCCTGAACGGACACCGCACGTCCCCCTCCCTGACCGGACACCGCACGTCCCCCTCCCTGACCGGACACCGCACGTCCCCCTCCCTGACCGGACACCGCACGTCCCCCTCCCTGACCGGACACCGCACGTCCCCCTCCCTGACCGGACACCGCACGTCCCCCTCCCTGACCGGACACCGCACGTCCCCCTCCCTGACCGGACACCGCACGTCCCCCTCCCTGACCGGACACCGCACGTCCCCCTCCCTGACCGGACACCGCACGTCCCCCTCCCTGACACCGCACACCGCACGTCCCCCTCCCTGACCGGACACCGCACGTCCCCCTCCCTGACCGGACACCGCACGTCCCCCTCCCTGACCGGACACCGCACGTCCCCCTCCCTGACCGGACACCGCACGTCCCCCTCCCTGACCGGACACCACACGTCCCCCTCCCTGACCGGACACCACACGTCCCCCTCCCTGACCGGACACCACACGTCCCCCTCCCTGACCGGACACCACACGTCCCCCTCCCTGACCGGACACCACACGTCCCCCTCCCTGACACCACACGTCCCCCTCCCTGACCGGACACCACACGTCCCCCTCCCTGACCGGACACCACACGTCCCCCTCCCTGACCGGACACCACACGTCCCCCTCCCTGACCGGACACCACACGTCCCCCTCCCTGACCGGACACCACACGTCCCCCTCCCTGGCCGGACACCACACGTCCCCCTCCCTGGCCGGACACCACACGTCCCCCTCCCTGGCCGGACACCACACGTCCCCCTCCCTGGCCGGACACCACACGTCCCCCTCCCTGGCCGGACACCACACGTCCCCCTCCGTGACACCACACGTCCCCCTCCCTGACCGGACACCACACGTCCCCCTCCCTGACCGGACACCGCACATCCCCCTCCCTGACACCACACGTCCCCCTCCCTGACCGGACACCACACGTCCCCCTCCCTGACCGGACACCACACGTCCCCCTCCGTGACACCACACGTCCCCCTCCGTGACACCACACGTCCCCCTCCGTGACACCACACGTCCCCCTCCCTGACCGGACACCACACGTCCCCCTCCCTGACCGGACACCACACGTCCCCCTCCCTGACCGGACACCACACGTCCCCATCCCTGACCGGACACCACACGTCCCCCTCCGTGACACCACACATCCCCCTCCCTGACCGGACACCGCACATCCCCCTCCCTGACACATTCTCTTCCTTCCTAAAACAACTTCTCTCTTATTTCTTGCCGTGAAGAGCAGGAAAGACCCAGTTTTGACATTCGACAGAAGAAACGTGACAGATTTGTGTCGGGGAGGGGACGCGCCGTCTAGATGGTTTCATCATCATTATCATCATGCGTGGTCTGCGGTTCTGGAAGTCGCCGTCTTACCATTATATGTCCACGACTCGTCAGCGTCCATGTGAGTGGCTCCGGCACTGGGCCCTACGCCGGGGAAGAAGGCATGACCAAGGGTACCTCCTGGGCCGTCAAATGGATAGCCGTCCCCATGGGACCCCTCCACAAAACTGACACGTAGATCGGCCTCTCCGGCCCCGGCCTCGCTGAAGTGGAGGTTACTCTCCCGGCTCCACGTCATCAGGGCGCTCCCAATCAGTTGTCTTGTGGTTTCTTGGCTGAGGGAGACGGGAAAACTCTCCACCCTGCAAAAGAAGATTTCCCAGCGGATCACGTCAGAACCCCCAGAAAACACAAGCCCCTTCTATCAATATCACAAGCCCCCCAATACAGCTCACAAGGGGGAGGGGGGTCATCCAGCTTTCCTGGACGTCTGCAGGGCCTGCGGTTACGCACTGATGACATCACTCGTTCTTCTACCGTTACACAATTAGGCAGAATTCTCCTTCAGGAGACCTGGGAAGCTCGGGGGGAGTTGTAATGACATTTCACTTGTCCCCCGGAACTTCCTGCACTGGACGTCTGGCCCAATGGGCAAGGATCTGGGCACAGGGGATGGATTTAGTTGTGATCCGGGGCAAACGCTAAGATGCCATGGGCTCGTCCATTCTACAGCCAATGTGACCAGCAATTAACAATCAGTCAGTACCGATAATTACAGACTGATGAAAATCACACAATGGCGCAAGGTTGAGGTTGTAGCAGCCGGTACCTGCCCCCGCAATGCCTCATACCTCCAGGTCAGGTGTCTCCTCTGCCCCCCTCAGTGCCTCATACCTCCAGGTCAGGTGTCTCCTCTGCCCCCCTCAGCGCCTCATACCTCCAGGTCAGGTGTCTCCTCTGCCCCCCTCAGTGTCTCATACCTCCAGGTCAGGTGTCTCCTCTGCCCCCCTCAGTGTCTCATACCTCCAGGTCAGGTGTCTCCTCTGCCCCCCTCAGTGCCTCATACCTCCAGGTCAGGTGTCTCCTCTGCCGCCGCAATGCCTCATACCTCCAGGTCAGGTGTCTCCTCTGCCCCCCGCAGCGCCTCATACCTCCAGGTCAGGTGTCTCCTCTGCCCCCCTCAGTGCCTCATACCTCCAGGTCAGGTGTCTCCTCTGCCCCCCTCAGTGCCTCATACCTCCAGGTCAGGTGTCTCCTCTGCCCCCCGCAGTGCCTCATACCTCCAGGTCAGGTGTCTCCTCTGCCCCCCGCAGCGCCTCATACCTCCAGGTCAGGTGTCTCCTCTGCCCCCCGCAATGCCTCATACCTCCAGGTCAGGTGTCTCCTCTGCCCCCCTGCCCCTTCAGTGCCTCATACCTCCAGGTCAGGTGTCTCCTCTGCCCCCCGCAGCGCCTCATACCTCCAGGTCAGGTGTCTCCTCTGCCCCCCTCAGTGCCTCATACCTCCAGGTCAGGTGTCTCCTCTGCCCCCCTCAGTGCCTCATACCTCCAGGTCAGGTGTCTCCTCTGCCCCCCTCAGTGCCTCATACCTCCAGGTCAGGTGTCTCCTCTGCCCCCCTCAGCGCCTCATACCTCCAGGTCAGGTGTCTCCTCTGCACCCCTCAGCGCCTCATACCTCCAGGTCAGGTGTCTCCTCTGCACCCCTCAGCGCCTCATACCTCCAGGTCAGGTGTCTCCTCTGCCCCCCTCAGCGCCTCATACCTCCAGGTCAGGTGTCTCCTCTGCCCCCCTCAGTGCCTCATACCTCCAGGTCAGGTGTCTCCTCTGCCCCCCGCAGCGCCTCATACCTCCAGGTCAGGTGTCTCCTCTGCCCCCCTGCCCCCTCAGTGCCTCATACCTCCAGGTCAGGTGTCTCCTCTGCCCCCCTGCCCCCTCAGTGCCTCATACCTCCAGGTCAGGTGTCTCCTCTGCACCCCTCAGTGCCTCATACCTCCAGGTCAGGTGTCTCCTCTGCCCCCCGCAGCGCCTCATACCTCCAGGTCAGGTGTCTCCTCTGCCCCCCTGCCCCCTCAGTGCCTCATACCTCCAGGTCAGGTGTCTCCTCTGCCCCCCTGCCCCCTCAGTGCCTCATACCTCCAGGTCAGGTGTCTCTTCTGCCACACGGCCCCACTCAGGGCATATCGTTTTCTACGGTGTCCCTGAACGCCGGACGTCATGATGATGTCAGGAAGAGAGCAGCGAGGCTTGTGCATCATGGCGACCGTCTCGTCATCTGAGGTGAAGAATGAGATCACAATATGACAACCGCCTGGTGTCAATGATGTCACTATTGGCATATACATGTGGGGTGCCCAGAGGACATTGGTGCTTTCCTGATTTGCGGATATGTCGCGGATTAGCCGCACTGACTGCTGTGTATCCGGTACGAGCGCACAATCATTTACCCAGAATCCCGCTCTCTCGCAGGCCTGCAAATCTCTGCATCGTCTTGACTGCTTTCCTCAGCCCGTCCAGCGTTTGCTGCTGCGCAGAGTAGGGGTCCGGCGGGGGCAGGTAGCCATAACGCGTCAGCCAGTCCTGTATGCAACAAGAAGGTTATAAAATATAAAAATCACTTCTTTATAGAAGCAAAAACTGAAACTGGTGATAGCAAAGAGAATTATAATAACGCTGATGACTCTGGAGAGGATTATAATAACGGTGATGACTCTGGAGAGGATTATAATACTGGCGGTGATGGCTCTGGAGGGGATTATAATACTGGTGGTGATGACTCTGGAGGGGATTATAATACTGGTGGTGATGACTCTGGAAGGGATTATAATACTGGTGGTGATGACTCTGGAGGGGATTATAATACTGGTGGTGATGACTCTGGAAGGGATTATAATACTGGTGGTGATGACTCTGGAAGGGATTATAATACTGGTGGTGATGACTCTGGAGAGGATTATAATACTGGTGGTGATGACTCTGGAGAGGATTATAATACTGGCGGTGATGACTCTGGAGGGGATTATAATATTGGCGGTGATGACTCTGGAGAGGATTATAATACTGGTGGTGATGACTGGAGAGAATTATAATACTGGTGGAGATGACTCTGGAGGGGATTATAATACTGGTGGTGATGACTCTGGAGAGGATTATAATACTGGTGGAGATGACTCTGGAGGGGATTATAATACTGGTGGAGATGACTCTGGAGGGGATTATAATACTGGTGGAGATGACTCTGGAGGGGATTATAATACTGGTGGAGATGACTCTGGAGAGGATTATAATACTGGTGGAGATGACTCTGGAGGGGATTATAATACTGGTGGAGATGACTCTGGAAGGGACTATAATATTGGTGGTGATGGCTCTGGAGGGGATTATAATACTGGTGGTTAGGACTCTGGAGGGGATTATAATACTGGTGGTGATGACTCTGCAGAGGATTATAATACTGGTGGTTAGGACTCTGGAGGGGATTATAATACTGGTGGTGATGACTCTGGAGGGGATTATAATACTGGTGGTGATGACTCTGGAGGGGATTATAATATTGGTGGTGATGGCTCTGGAGAGGATTATAATACTGGTGGTGAGTGCTCTGGAGAGGATTATAATATTGGTGGTGATGGCTCTGGAGAGGATTATAATACTGGTGGTGATGACTCTGGAGGGGATTATATTACTGGCGGTGATGACTCTGGAGGGTATTATAATACTGGTGGTGATGGCTCTGGAGGGGATTATAATACTGGTGGTCATGACTCTGGAGGGGATTATAATACTGGTGGTGATGAGTCTGAAGGGCATTATAATATTGGTGGTGATGACTCTGGAGAGGATTATAATACTGGTGGTTAGGACTCTGAAGAGGATTATAATACTGGTGTTTAGGACTCTGGAGGGGATTATAATACTGGTGGTGATGACTCTGGAGGGTATTATCATATTGGTCGTGATGACTCTGGAGAGGATTATAATACTGATGGTGATGACTCTGGAGGGGATTATAATACTGGTGGTGATGACTCTGGAGGGGATTATAATATTGGTGGTGATGACTCTGGAGGGGATTATAATACTGGTGGTGAGTGCTCTGGAGAGGATTATAATATTGGTGGTGATGGCTCTGGAGAGGATTATAATATTGGTGGTGATGACTCTGGAGAGGATTATAATACTGGTGGAGATGACTCTGGAGAGGATTATAATACTGGTGGTGATGACTCTGGAGGGGATTATATTACTGGCGGTGATGACTCTGGAAGGTATTATAATACTGGTGGTGATGGCTCTGGAGGGGATTATAATACTGGTGGTCATGACTCTGGAGGGGATTATAATACTGGTGGTCATGACTCTGGAGGGGATTATAATACTGGTGGTGACGACTCTGGAGGGGATTATAATAACGGTGATGACTCTGGAGGGGATTATAATACTGGTGGTGATGACTCTGGAGATGATTATAATACTGGTGGTGATGGCTCTGGAGGGGATTATAATACTGGTGGTCATGACTCTGGAGGGGATTATAATACTGGTGGTGATGAGTCTGAAGGGCATTATAATACTGGTGATGATGGCTCTGGAGGGGATTATAATACTGGTGGTGATGACTCTGGAGAGGATTATAATACTGGTGGTTAGGACTCTGAAGAGGATTATAATACTGGTGTTTAGGACTCTGGAGGGGATTATAATACTGGTGGTGATGGTTCTAGAGAGGAATATAATACTGGTGATGGTTCTAGAGGGGATTATATTACTGGTGGTGATGACTCTGGAGAGGACTATAATACTAGTGGTGATGACTCTGGAGGTGATTACAATATTGGTGGTGATGGTTCTAGAGGGGATTATAATACTGGTGGTGATGGTTCTGGAGGGGATTATAATACTGGTGGTGATGGTTCGAGAGAGGAATATAATACTGGTGATGGTTCTGGAGGGGATTAATACTGGTGGCGATGACTGGAGGGTATTATAATATTGGTGCTGATGGCTCTGGAGAGGATTATAATACTGGTGGTGATGACTCTAGAGGGGATTATAATACTGGTGGTGATGACTGGAGGGTATTATAATATTGGTGCTGATGGCTCTGGAGAGGATTATAATACTGGTGTTGATGGTTCTAGAGAGGAATATAATACTGGTGATGGTTCTAGAGGGGATTATAATAATGTTGGTGATGACCCTGGAGAGGAATATAATACTGGTGGTAGTGATGACTCTGGAGGGGATTATAATATTGGTGGTGATGACACTGGAGGGGATTATAAATACTGGTGGTGATGGTTCTAGAGGGGATTATAATACTGGGGGTGATGGCTCTAGAGGGGATTATAATACTGGTGGCGATGGTTCTAGAGGGGTCTATAATACTGGTGGTGATGGCTCTGGAGGGGATTTTAATACTGGCGGTGAGGACTCTGGAGGGGATTATAATACTGGCGGTGAGGACTCTGGAGGGGATTATAATACTGGTGGTGAAGACTCTGGAGAGAATTATAATAACGCTGATGACTCTGGAGAGGATTATAATACTGGTGGTGATGACTCTGGAGAGGATTATAATACTGGCGGAGATGACTCTGGAGGGGATTATAATACTGGTGGTGATGACTCTGGAGGGGATTATAATACTGGTGGTGATGACTCTGGAGAGGATTATAATATTGGTGGTGATGACGACTCTGGAGGGGATTATAATACTGGTGGTTAGGACTCTGGAGGGGATTATAATACTGGTGGTGATGGCTCTGCAGGGGATTATTATATTGGTGGTGATGACTCTGTAGGGGATTATAATATTGGTGGTGATGACTCTGGAGGGGATTATAATATTGGTGGTGATGGCTCTGGAGGGGATTATTATATTGGTGGTGATGACTCTGGAAGGGACTATAATATTGGTGGTGATGACTCTGGAGGGGACTATAATATTGGTGGTGATGATTCTGGAGAGGATTATAATACTGGTGGTGATGACTCTGGAGGGGATTATAATACTGGCGGTGATGACTCTGGAGGGGATTATTATATTGGTGGTGATGACTCTGGAAGGGACTATAATATTGGTGGTGATGGCTCTGGAGGGGATTATAATACTGGTGGTGATGATTCTGGAGGGGATTATAATATTGGTGGTGATGGCTCTGGAGAGGATTATAATACTGGTGGTGATGACTCTGGAGGGGATTATAATACTGGTGGTGATGGCTCTGGAGGGGATTATAATACTGGTGGTGATGACTCTGGAGAGGATTATAATACTGGTGTTTAGGACTCTGGAGGGTATTATAATATTGGTCGTGATGACTCTGGAGAGGATTATAATACTGATGGTGATGACTCTGGAGGGGATTATAATACTGGCCGTGATGACTCTGGAGGGTATTATAATATTGGTGGTGTTGGCTCTGGAGAGGATTATAATACTGGTGGGTGATGACTCTGGAGGGGATTATAATATTGGTGCTGATGGCTCTGGAGAGGATTATAATACTAATGATGGTTCTAGAGGGGATTATAATACTGGTGGTGATGACTCTGGAGGGGATTATAATATTGGTGCTGATGACTCTGGAGAGGATTATAATACTGGTGGTGATGGTTCTAGAGAGGAATATAATACTGGTGATGGTTCTAGAGGGGATTATATTACTGGTGGTGATGACTCTGGAGAGGACTATAATACTAGTGGTGATGACTCTGGAGGTGATTACAATATTTGTGGTGATGGTTCTAGAGGGGATTATAATACTGGTGGTGATGGTTCTGGAGGGGATTATAATACTGGTGGTGATGGTTCGAGAGAGGAATATAATACTGGTGATGGTTCTGGAGGGGATTAATACTGGTGGCGATGACTGGACGGTATTATAATATTGGTGCTGATGGCTCTGGAGAGGATTATAATACTGGTGGTGATGACTCTAGAGGGGATTATAATACTGGTGGTGATGACTGGAGGGTATTATAATATTGGTGCTGATGGCTCTGGAGAGGATTATAATACTGGTGTTGATGGTTCTAGAGAAGAATATAATACTGGTGATGGTTCTAGAGGGGATTATAATAATGTTGGTGATGACCCTGGAGAGGAATATAATACTGGTGGTAGTGATGACTCTGGAGGGGATTATAATATTGGTGGTGATGACACTGGAGGGGATTATAAATACTGGTGGTGATGGTTCTAGAGGGGATTATAATACTGGGGGTGATGGCTCTAGAGGGGATTATAATACTGGTGGCGATGGTTCTAGAGGGGACTATAATACTGGTGGTGATGGCTCTGGAGGGGATTTTAATACTGGCGGTGAGGACTCTGGAGGGGATTATAATACTGGTGGTGATGACTCTGGAGAGGATTATAATACTGGTGGTGAAGACTCTGGAGAGAATTATAATAACGCTGATGACTCTGGAGAGGATTATAATACTGGTGGTGATGACTCTGGAGAGGATTATAATACTGGCGGAGATGACTCTGGAGGGGATTATAATACTGGTGGTGATGACTCTGGAGGGGATTATAATACTGGTGGTGATGACTCTGGAGAGGATTATAATATTGGTGGTGATGACTCTGGAGGGGATTATAATACTGGTGGTTAGGACTCTGGAGGGGATTATAATACTGGTGGTGATGGCTCTGCAGGGGATTATTATATTGGTGGTGATGACTCTGTAGGGGATTATAATATTGGTGGTGATGACTCTGGAGGGGATTATAATATTGGTGGTGATGGCTCTGGAGGGGATTATTATATTGGTGGTGATGACTCTGGAAGGGACTATAATATTGGTGGTGATGACTCTGGAGGGGACTATAATATTGGTGGTGATGATTCTGGAGAGGATTATAATACTGGTGGTGATGACTCTGGAGGGGATTATAATACTGGCGGTGATGACTCTGGAGGGGATTATTATATTGGTGGTGATGACTCTGGAAGGGACTATAATATTGGTGGTGATGGCTCTGGAGGGGATTATAATACTGGTGGTGATGATTCTGGAGGGGATTATAATATTGGTGGTGATGGCTCTGGAGAGGATTATAATACTGGTGGTGATGACTCTGGAGGGGATTATAATACTGGTGGTGATGACTCTGGAGGGGATTATAATACTGGTGGTGATGACTCTGCAGAGGATTATAATACTGGTGGTTAGGACTCTGGAGGGGATTATAATACTGGTGGTGATGACTCTGGAGGGGATTATAATACTGGTGGTGATGACTCTGGAGGGGATTATAATATTGGTGGTGATGGCTCTGGAGAGGATTATAATACTGGTGGTGATGGCTCTGGAGGGGATTATAATACTGGTGGTCATGACTCTGGAGGGGATTAGAATACTGGTGGTGATGAGTCTGAAGGGCATTATAATACTGGCGGTGATGACTCTGGAGGGGATTATAATACTGGCGATGATGGCTCTGGAGGGGATTATAATACTGGTGGTGATGACTCTGGAGAGGATTATAATACTGGTGGTTAGGACTCTGGAGGGGATTATAATACTGGCGGTGATGACTCTGGAGGGGATTATAATACTGGCCGTGATGACTCTGGAGGGTATTATAATATTGGTCGTGATGACTCTGGAGAGCATTATAATACTGGTGATGAGGACTCTGGAGATGATTATAATACTGGTGGTGATGGTTCTAGAGGGGATTATAAATACTGGTGGTGATGGTTCTAGAGGGGATTATAATACTGGGGGTGATGGCTCTGGAGAGGATTATAATATTGGTGGTGATGACTCTGGAGGGGATTATAATATTGGTGGTGATGACTCTGGAGGGGATTATAATACTGGTGGTGATGACTCTGGAGGGGATTATAATACTGGTGGTGATGACTCTGGAGAGGATTATAATACTGGTGGTGATGACTCTGGAGGGGATTATAATACTGGTGGTGATGACTCTGGAGGGGATTATAATATTGGTGGTGACGACTCTGGAGGGGATTATAATAACGGTGATGACTCTGGAGGGGATTATAATACTGGTGGTGATGACTCTGGAGATGATTATAATACTGGTGGTGATGGCTCTGGAGGGGATTATAATACTGGTGGTGATGGCTCTGGAGGGGATTATAATACTGGCGGTGATGACTCTGGAGGGGATTATAATACTGGCGGTGATGGCTCTGGAGGGGATTATAATACTGGCGGTGATGACTCTGGAGGGGATTATAATACTGGTGGTGATGGCTCTGGCGGGGATTATAATACTGGCGGTGAGGACTCTGGAGGGGATTATAATACTGGCGGTGAGGACTCTGGAGGGGATTATAATACTGGTGGTGATGACTCTGGAGAGGATTATAATACTGGTGGTGATGGTTCTAGAGGGGATTATAATATTGGTGGTGATGACGACTCTGGAGAGGATTATAATACTGGTGGTGATGACTCTGGAGATGATTATAATACTGGTGGTGATGGCTCTGGAGGGGATTATAATACTGGTGGTGATGGCTCTGGAGGGGATTATAATACTGGCGGTGATGACTCTGGAGGGGATTATAATACTGGTGGTGATGGCTCTGGAGGGGATTATAATACTGGTGGTGATGGCTCTGGAGGGGATTATAATACTGGCGGTGATGGCTCTGGCGGGGATTATAATACTGGCGGTGAGGACTCTGGAGGGGATTATAATACTGGCGGTGAGGACTCTGGAGAGGATTATAATACTGGTGGTGATGACTCTGGAAGGGATTATAATACTGGTGGTGATGACTCTGGAGGGGATTATAATACTGGTGGTGATGACTCTGGAGAGGATTATAATACTGGTGGTGATGGTTCCAGAGGGGATTATAATACTGGTGGTGATGGTTCTATAGAGGAATATAATACTGGTGGTGATGGTTTCAGAGGGGATTATAATACTGGTGGTGATGGTTCTAGAGGGGATTATAATACTGGTGGTGATGGTTCCAGAGGGGATTATAATACTGGTGGTGATGACTCTGGAGAGGATTATAATACTGGTGGTGATGGTTCTAGAGAGGATTATAATACTGGCGGTGATGACTCTGGAGAGGATTATAATACTGGCGGTGATGACTCTGGAGAGGATTATAATACTGGTGGTGATGACGACTCTGGAGAGGATTATAATACTGGTGGTGATGACTCTGGAGAGGATTATAATACTGGTGGAAATGACTCTGGAGAGGATTATAATACTGGTGGTGATGGTTCCAGAGGGGATTATAATACTGGTGGTGATGGTTCTAGAGGGGTTTATAATACTGGTGGTGATGGTTCTAGAGGGGTTTATAATACTAGTGGTGGTGACTCTGGAGAGGATTATAATACTGGCGTGGATGACTCTGGAGGGGATTATAATACTGGTGGTCATGACTCTGGAGGGGATTATAATACTGGTGGTGATGGTTCTAGAGGGGATTATAATACTGGTGGTGATGAGTCTGATGGGCATTATAATACTGGTGGTGATGGCTCTGGAGGGGATTATAATACTGGTGGTGATGGTTCTAGAGGGGATTATAATATTGGTGGTGATGACTCTGGAGGGGTTTATAATACTGGTGGTGATGGTTCTAGAGAGCATTATAATACTGGTGGTGATGGTTCTAGAGGGGATTATAATACTGGTGGTGATGGTTCCAGAGGGGATTATAATACTGGTGGTGATGGTTCTATAGAGGAATATAATACTGGTGGTGATGGTTTCAGAGGGGATTATAATACTGGTGGTGATGGTTCTAGAGGGGATTATAATACTGGTGGTGATGGTTCCAGAGGGGATTATAATACTGGTGGTGATGACTCTGGAGAGGATTATAATACTGGTGGTGATGGTTCTAGAGAGGATTATAATACTGGTGGTGATGGTTCCAGAGGGGATTATAATACTGGTGGTGATGGTTCTATAGAGGAATATAATACTGGTGGTGATGGTTTCAGAGGGGATTATAATACTGGTGGTGATGGTTCTAGAGGGGATTATAATACTGGTGGTGATGGTTCCAGAGGGGATTATAATACTGGTGGTGATGACTCTGGAGGGGATTATAATACTGGTGGTGATGACTCTGGAAGGGATTATTATACTGGTGGTGATGACTCTGGAGGGGATTATAATATTGGTGGTGATGACTCTGGAGGGGATTATAATACTGGTGGTGAGTGCTCTGGAGAGGATTATAATACTGGTGGTGATGACTCTGGAAGGGATTATAATACTGGTGGTTAGGACTCTGGAGGGGATTAGAATACTGGTGGTGATGACTCTGGAGGGGATTATAATATTGGTGGTGATGGCTCTGGAGAGGATTATAATACTGGTGGTGATGGCTCTGGAGAGGATTATAATACTGGTGGTGATGACTCTGGAGGGGATTATAATATTGGTGGTGATGACTCTGGAGGGGATTATAATACTGGTGGTGATGACTCTGGAGAGGATTATAATACTGTGATAATGATGTAGATAGTAGTCGAAGTAGTAGTAGTAGTAGTAGTAGTAGTATTAGTAGTACTATTAGGGGTAGTAGTAGTAGTGGTATCAGAAGTAGTAGGGGTAGTAGTAATGGTAGTATTAGTAGTAATAGTAGGGGTGGTAGTACTAGTAGTAGTATTAGTAGAGGTAGTAGTAGGGGTAGTAGTAGTAGTAGTAGGGGTAGTAGTAGTAGTAGTAGTAGTAGGGGTAGTAGTAGGGGTAGTGGTAGTAGTAGTAGGGGTAGTAGTAGGGGTAGTAATAGTAGTAGGGGTGGTAGTAGTAGTGGTAGTAGTAGTAGGGGTAGTAGTAGGGGTAGTAGTAGGGGTAGTAGGGGTAGTAGTAGGGGTAGTAATAGTAGTAGTAGTGGTAGTAGTAGTAGGGGTAGTGGTAGGGGTAGTAATAGTAGTAGGGGTAGTAGTAGGGGTAGTAATAGTAGTAGGGGTAGTAATAGTAGTAGGGGTAGTAGTAGGGGTAGTAATAGTAGTAGGGGTAGTAGTAGGGGTAGTAATAGTAGTAGGGGTAGTAGTAGTGGTAGTAGTAGTAGTAGGGGTAGTAGTAGTAGTAGTAGGGGTAGTAGTAGGGGTAGTAGTAGTAGTAGTAGGGGTAGGGGTAGTAATAGTAGTAGGGGTAGTAGTAGGGGTAGTAATAGTAGTAGGGGTAGTAGTAGGGGTAGTAGTAGTGGTAGTAGTAGGGGTAGTAGTACTGATAATGTTGTGATTGAGTGTCTGTTCGTACATGTGCAGTGACCCCGGGACTATAGTGGAGGACCCCCTGTCCCAGCCCCACATACACAGCATTATATGGAGCGCTCACCATCCCGGAGCTGATGTCTTTGGCGCTGGGGCTGCTCCCGGCTCCGGCCACACACAACCCGAGAATCCAGGCGACGATCATCCTGCCGGTCACTGGCCGCTCCCTCCCCGCATCCCGCAGCTCTGCGACCCGTCTGCGTCTTCTGTGCGACTCGTGTGCGCTGTGGGTCCGCTCTCCTTCAGCACCGCGCAAGTCCCGCTCCTCCGAATACAATGTATCAACCCGACAGTGCGCAGATATAATGTATCAATACCAGGGAGCACGACCCCGCCCAGCCACCCCTCCCCCACCCAGACCAGCACTGCTACATATCCGCTACCACATCAATATATATCATTATGGCATATGCTGCTGTATCTAATCCTATCATGTGTGATACTGTCTGCTGAGCTGCTGTATCTAATCCTATCATGTGTGATACTGTCTGCTGAGCTGTGTATCTAATCCTATCATGTGTGATACTGTCTGCTGAGCTGCTGTATCTAATCCTATCATGTGTGATACTGTCTGCTGAGCTGTGTATCTAATCCTATCATGTGTAATACTGTCTGCTGAGCTGTGTATCTAATCCTATCGTGTGTGATACTGTCTGCTGAGCTGTGTATCTAATCCTATCATGTGTGATACTGTCTGCTGAGCCGTGTATCTAATCCTATCATGTGTAATACTGTCTGCTGAGCTGTGTATCTAATCCTATCATGTGTGATACTGTCTGCTGAGCTGTGTATCTAATCCTATCATGTGTGATACTGTCTGCTGAGCTGTGTATCTAATCCTATCATGTGTGATACTGTCTGCTGAGCTGTGTATCTAATCCTATCATGTGTGATACTGTCTGCTGCTCCGCGGCACCTGCTTCATACAGTTTCAGAGATCCACGTGGTACTACATTCCCCATCAGGCCATGTTGCTGCTGCTTCTCCTCTTCCTGTGATACAGTCTGCAGGATGATGTTAGAAGTTGGGGGGCAGTTATCTGTTATTAACCCCATGACCCCCTGATTGGCACATAAAAGCCTCCCTCATCCTATGACTGAGTGATCCTCCCACGGAGCCGCCCAGGGCTGTGATTCTCAGGGTGGGGGATTGTAGGACGTGGGAGATGACAATGGGGGGATTGTGCTGTGATACTGTATACAAGGTGGATACATGGGAGCATTTTGCACTACAGTATTTTGTATAGGTGATTACATACGTGTCTACTGCTTTAACAGGTTGATTGTGAGCTCTTCTGCCGATACAGTGCGCAGTCCTCCCAGCTGAACGTGGGGGTCAAGCATTAACAGACGGACGCTTCCTGGACACTTACACTATGATGAATAATTAAAGGCGCAAAGACAACCTCCCGAGAGCGGGCGGGGACCGGGTAGGACTGACGTACAATACCGCAATCTTACTTACACGGTCCTGGATTTGGTCTCCAATCTTGAACCAACAAGATGGCCAGAAATCTGGGCTGCACTGCCTGACTACAAGCTCCACTTCCCCCATATATGTGAGAGATAATCCATGTAGGCCCCTAAGATCCACAAACACACGTATGTACATACACACACATATAGACAGATATACTATACACATACAATCATACACACACATATACAGATATACTATACATTCATACACATATACTATACACATACAATCATACATACACACACATATAGACAGATATACTATACACATACAGTCATACACATATACTATACACACATATAGACAGATATACTATACACACATTCATACACACATATACGGATACACTATACACATACATACACAGACAGATATACTATACACAGATACTATACACACACACATATTATATATATATATATATATATACACAGATACACTATACACATACTATGCACATACAAATATATTATACACATACATTCATACATACACATATATACTATACACATACATATATACTATACACACATATATACAAATATACTATACACATACATTCATACACACACATATATACTATACACATACATATACAGATATACACATATACTATACACATACTATACACTTACATACAGATATACTATACACATACATTCATACACACATATACTATACACATACATACATTCATACATACACATACTATACACATACAGATATACATTCACATATGCAGATATACTATACACATACATACATACACATATACTATACACATACAGATATACTATACACAAATATACTATACACATACATTCATACATATACATATACAGATATACTATACACATACATTCATACACACACATGATCATATATACAGATATACTATACACATACATACAAATATACTATACACTTACATACACAGATATACTATACACATACATTCATACACACATAGACAATACTATACACATACATTCACATATACAGATATACTATACACATACAGATATACTATATACATACATACACATATACAGATATACTATACACTAAGACACAGACAAAAATACTGTACACTTACATTCATAAACACTATACATATACATTCATACATACACATATGCAGATATACTATACACATACATACACACATATATAGATATACTATACACATACAGACATACTATACACATACATTCATACATAAACAGATATACTATATACTTACATACACATATACAGATAAACTATACACATACATTCATACATACACTACCGTTCAAAAGTTTAGGGTCACTTAGAAATTTCCTTATTTTTGCAAGAAAAGCCCAGTTTTTTTCAATGAAGATAACATGAAATGAATCAGAAATCCACTCTATACATTGTTAATGTGTAAATGACTATTCTAGCTGCAAACGTCTGGTTTTTAATGCAATATCTACATAGGTGTATAGAGGCCCATTTCCAGCAACCATCACTCCAGTGTTCTAATGCTACATTGTGTTTGATAACTGTGTTAGACGGCTAATGGATGATTAGAAAACACTTGAAAACCCTTGTGCAATTATGTTAGCACCGCTGTAAACAGTTTTGCTGTTTAGAGGAGCTGTAAAACTGACCTTCCTTTGAGCTAGTTGAGAATCTGGAGCATTACATTTGTGGGTTCGATTAAACTCTCCAAATGGCTAGAAAAAGAGAGCTTTCATGTGAAACTCGACAGTCTATTCTTGTTCTTAGAAATGAAGGCTATTCCATGCGAGAAATTGCCAAGAAACTGAAGATTTCCTACAACGGTGTGTACTACTCCCTTCAGAGGACAGCACACACAGGCTCTAACCAGAGTAGAAAGAGAAGTGGGAGGCCCCGCTGCACAACTGAGCAACAAGACAAGCACATTAGAGTCTCTAGTGTGAGAAATAGACGCCTCACAGGTCCTCAACTGGCAGCTTCATTAAATAGTACCCGCAAAACGCCAGTGTCAACGTCTACAGTGAAGAGGCGACTCCGGGATGCCGGCCTTCAGGGCAGAGTGGCAAAGAAAAAGCCATATCTGAGACTGGCTAATAAAAGGAAAAGATTAATATGGGCAAAAGCTCAGACATTGGACGGAGGAAGATTGGAAAAAAGTGTTATGGACAGACGAATGGAAGTTTGAGGTGTTTGGATCACACAGAAGAACATTTGTGAGACGCAGAACAACTGAAAAGATGCTGGAAGAGCCGGACGCCATCTGTCAAGCATGGTGGAGGTCATGTGATGGTCTGGGGTAAAGTGGGAGATTTGTACAAGGTAAAAGGGATTGTGAATAAGGAAGGCGATCACTCCGCAACGCCATGCCATACCCTGTGGACAGCGCTTGATTGGAGCCAATTTCATCCTACAACAGGACAATGACCCAAAGCACCTCCAAATGATGCCAGAACTATTTAGGGAAGAAGCCGGCAGCTGGTATTCTATCTGTAATGGAGTGGCCAGCGCAGTCACCAGATCTCACCCCCATAGAGCTGTTGTGGGAGGAGCTTGACCGTATGGTACGCAAGAAGTGCCCATCAAGCCAATCCAACTTGTGGGAGGGGCTTCTGGAAGCATGGGGGGGGGGGAATGTCTCCCGATGACCTCAGCAAATTAACAGCTCGAATGCCAAAGGTCTGCAATGCTGGAATTGCTGCAAATGGAGCGACCAAAGCAAAGTCTGAAGGAGAAAATCATTATTTCTAACCTTGTCAATGTCTGGACTGGATTTTCTAGTCATTTTGCAACTCATTTGATAAATATAAGTGTGAGTTTTCATGGAAAACACAAAATTGTCTGGGTGACCCCAAACTTTTGAACGGTAGTGTATATACACACACACACACACACACACACACACATATACACAACACACACATATACAGATATACTACACAAATGCATTCATACATACACATACAAATATATTATACACTGAGGGTTTAGCATCGGGAGAGGTTGGTACAGCGGTTTCTTTGTAATCAGAGACAGGGACTCCGTGCATTAAAGTCATAACAGGGCTTTGCCTGTGTTTTTATTCTTGTCAAAGAAACAGCCTCTTGTACAACAAGGCAAAATACTAAATAAATCCTGCTCGTCTGAGCACTAACTAAACAAGATATTATCTAACTATACCAAGTGCCTTCCTACCCGGCACTGGACACAAAGTAACACAGGTCTTTACTCACATAGAATACAGGCTACTCCAGCCTTAGTAGTCTCCGGTCTGAGTCAGGGGTGAGACTGACACACACTGTGTCTGCACCTTTTTATACACAGGCTGCAGGTGCAGCTAATTGAGCAGCAGCTTTGTCCTACAAGCAGAGATGGACTAGGGATTGGGGAACCCGCCCTGCTCTTCCCCAATCCAACTCCAGGCCCTTTTTCCGGCTTTTCCTTAAGCCGAGATTGGAAAGCTGGAGCTTTCTATTGCAAAAAATACTCATTCCCTGGAGCCTAGGATACATATGACAGGATTCTAGGGGAAATGTACCTTCCCTCACTTTACCTGTCACTGTCTCACAACACATGCATTCATACATACACATATACAGATATACTATACACATACTGTCATACATACACATATACACATATACTATACACATACGCACATACATTCATTCATACACATATACAGATATACTATACACATACTGTCATACATACACATATACACATATACTATACACATACTGTCATACATACACATATACACATATACTATACACATACGCACATACATTCATTCATACACATATACAGATATACAGATATACTATACACATACATTCATACATACACATATACAGATATACTATTCACATACTGTCATACATATACGGATATACTATACACTTATATACAGATATATTATACACATACATTCATACATACACTTATACAGATATACTATACACATACATTCATACATACACATATACAGATATACTATACACTTACATTCATACATACACATATACAGATATACTATACACATACATTTATACATACACATATACAGATATACTATACACATACATTCATACATACACATATACACATATACTATACACTTACATACAGATATATTATAGACATAAATTCTTACATACACGTATACAGATATACTATACACATACATACACATATACAGATATACTATACACATACATTCATATATACATTCATACACACAGATAGACAGATATACTACACAAATGCATTCATACATACACATACAAATATATTATACACATACATTCATACATACAGATATACTATACACATACATTCATACATACACATATACACATATACAGATATACTATACACATACACATACACACATACATACATTCATTCATTCATACATACACATATACAGATATACTATACACATACATTCATACATACACATATACAGATATAATATACACTTACATATACAGATATACTATACACATACTGTCATACATATACAGATATACTATACACATACTGTCATACATATACAGATATACTATACACATACATTCATACATACACATATACAAATATACTATATATTTACATACACATAAACAGATATACTATACACATACATTCATACACACACATATACTATACACATACATACATTCATACATACACATATACAAATATATTATACACATACATTCATACATACAGATATACTATACACATACACATATACAGATATACTATACACATACACACATCCAATCATACATACACATATACAGATATACTATACACATACATACATACATTCATACATACACATATACAGATATACTATACACATACATTCAAACATACACATATACAGATATACTATACACAGAGGTATATGCAGTGTTAGCAGTCACATCCGGGCCCTGGAACCTGGGGGGGACCCAAAAGCCCCTCAGACTTATAAGAAGACACCAGTATTATAAATGATATATGGTAGGTTTGGGCCCTGTTATAGATTGTCCATCGGGGCCCTGGAGTTTCAAGTTACCTTTGCACACATACATACACATACACACACACACACACACACACACACATGCGCACACACACACACACACACACACACACACACACACGCACACACACTGGAAGATCTCAGCAGTTCATCCAGGGGGTGGAAGATCTTGGCGGGTCATCCGAGGGGTGGAATGTCTTGGTAGGTCGTCCAGTGGTGGAATGTCTTGGAGGGTGGTTTGGGGACGTAAGGTGTGGTCTGGGCGGGTTACTTAGTGTTGGTAGGTCTTAGAAGGTGGGGGAGGAAGGTCTTGGCGGGTTGTCCAGCAGTGGAAGGTCTTGGCAGTTCACTCGGGGGTGGAAGGTCTTGGCGGATATTCTGGGGGGTGGAAGGTCTTGGCGGGTCGTCCGGAGGGTGGACGGTCTTGGCGGGTCATTCGGCAGTGGAAGGTGTTGGCCGGTCGCCTGGCTGTGGAAGTTCCCTGCGGTTCTTCCGGTGGTGGACTTTCTTGGTGAGTCGTCCAGTGGTAGAACGTCTTATAGGTTGGTTTTGCGGTGGAAGGCCTGCACGGGTTATTTATTGGTGGCAGGTCTTAGTTGGTGTCCCGGGGTGGAAGCTCTTGGCGGGTTGCCCGGAAGGTGAAAGGTCTTCGCAGGTCATCTGGGAGGGTGGAAATTCTTGACGGGTCATCCGGGGGGTGGAAGGTCTTGGCGGGTATTCAGGCTGTGGAAGGTCCAGGGGGTGGGTCTTGGCAGGTTATCCAGGGGAAGAAGGTTTTGACGGGTTGTTCAGTGGTGAAAGGTCTTGGAGGGTCGTCCAGTGATTGGAGGGTGGTTTGGGGCCGTAAGGTCTTGGCAGGCTGTTTAGTGGTGGAATGTCTTAGATGGTGTTCCGGGGACGGAAGGTCTTGGCAAGTAATCTGGGGGTGGAAGGTCTTCAGGGAGGAGGCAATTCGTCAGAAAGGGGGAGGTCTTTTGGGGGATGAAAAGTTGTCCGGGGCTGGAAGGTCTTGATGGGTCATCCGGGGGTGTAAGGTCTCGGCCGGTCATCCGGCAGTGGGAGGTCTTTTGCGGGTTGTCGGGCTGTGGAAGGTCTCGGTGGCTCATCGGTGGCTGAAAGGCCTTGGTGTGACGTCCGGGGGGTGGAAGGTCTTGGCTGGTTATCCAGGGGAAGAAGGTATTGGCGGATTGCCTACTGGTGGAAGGTCTTGGAGGGTGGTTTGTAGCTGTAAGGTCTGGGCAGGTTGTTTAGTGGAACGTCTTAGATGGTGTTCAGGAGGCGGAAGGTCTTGGCAAGTCATCCGGCGGGTGGAATGTCTCGGCAAGTCGTCAGGGGCAGGTCATCCGGGAGGTGGAAGGTCTTGGCAAGTTATCAGGGGGGTTCATGGTGGGTCATCAGGCAGTCCTGCGGTGGAAGGTCTTGGCTGTCTGGCGGGGGTGGGTCAGGGGGCTGTGGAAGGTTCGACGAGTTGTGCGGATTGTGGAAGGTCATGGCCGGTTGTCCGGTGGTGGGAGGTCGTCAGGGGAAAGGCAATTCGTCAGGAAGAGGGAGGTCTTCCAGGGGATGGAAAGTCTCGCCGGGTTGTCCGGACGGCGGAAGGTCTCAACGTGTCAGGGGGGGGGCGGAAGGTCTCGGCGGGTCGTCCGAGGGGTGAAAGTTCTTTGCGGGTTGTCCAGCTGTAGAAGGTCTCGACGGGTCGTCTGGGGGTGGAAGGTCTTGGCGGTTCATCCGGCGATTGAAGGTCTTGGCGGATCGTCGAGCTTTGGAAGGCCTCGACGGGTCGTCCTGGAGCGTGG
Organism: Rhinoderma darwinii; assembly: GCF_050947455.1. NCBI lineage: Eukaryota > Metazoa > Chordata > Amphibia > Anura > Rhinodermatidae > Rhinoderma > Rhinoderma darwinii. The sequence goes on along the minus strand of NC_134692.1, from coordinate 147,436,454 downwards.
AAGTTCTTGGCGGGTTGTCAAGTGTTATTTTATCCGATGGTAAAGTGAGGAAGCAGCTAATATCCTGAAGCATTCTATAGAAATAACCTGAAAGCACCCCCCCCCCCCCCTCCCTGGACCTGCTCTGGTTTCTCCACTTCCTGCTGTTTGTCTTATTCTGGGTGTGTTGGTGAATAACCACAAAAAAACTTGAAATAATTCAACAATATCAAAATCACAAGAGGAGGGTGAAGATTTTATAAACACATCCAGGCACTCGCTCTCCAGCCTCCACCTGACGACACTCGGTTATTCACAATCACCTCTGCAGGATTGGATAATTATTACTGACAATGGGGCAATGACTCCATGAACCGAGGCCGTCGGGGTCATGTATAGGGGATACAGAGAAGACTGGACTCCCCCATCCCAGTTAAAAAGGCAATGAACCCATTATAGGCTCTGCTCCTGACACATTACAGGCCTTTATGGTAAATACATGATCCAATTTAGTGTGTAAATTCTGCCCCCAGGGAGGGGGAGAGGAAGGAGAGAAGATATCTCACTGCTCACACTGGAGACGCATTACACTAGGGTGGATTGTGCACTATATGGCCAAACGTAAGTGTAATTATTCCACACCCTTTGCAAAGAGATGCATAAAATCAAGAACACAGCCATGAAATGAGTGAAACATTACTAGTAGTATACGGGGTACTAAAGAGCTCAGTGACTGAGGCACTGTCATAGGATCAGAAGGAAATGCAAGTGGTGGATCCAGCGCCATGACACGTATAGTGGTTAAAAGGGAAGCCCCGTTCCAAATTTTATTCCATAAATGTATTAAAATCAGAAAGATATATTCCAGGTATAAAAGGTGGTCATAGATATAGGCGGTGCCTACGCGTTTCGGACCACAGCAGCGCCTTTACTCATGGCTTGTTTGAAGCAGGTAACACACAAGGCTGGGGTTTATATCCGGTTACACACGTGGACTAAATTGCGGTCCAGGGAGAAAGTCATTCTGGAGCGCACATGAACTTACAGTTTTGGCACCAATGTACGGAGGGAGTCAAATTGTGTAGCGAGATCAAAGTAAGTGAGTAATTTATGATGAAGTACATGACTACGTTATTTTGGGAGATAATTTTAGAATTCCAACAATGTATAGTAATTGTATTAGTGATGTTTGACCGGATGGAAACCTTGTCAACCATTGAAAACTCCTATTACAACGGTAAGAAAAGAGGCCAAAAACATACATATAAACATCTGTGAGTGATAAAGATAAAAAGAAAAGCAAATTCGATACTAGGTGGAAAATGCACTAATATTCGGAGACATTGGATACAGATCACTGGGGAATGTCCTGATATTCGGAGACATTGGATACAGATCACTGGGGTATGTCCTGATATTCGGAGACATTGGATACAGATCACTGGGGAATGTCCTGATATTCGGAGACATTGGATACAGATCACTGGGGAATGTCCTGATATTCGGAGACATTGGATACAGATCACTGGGGTATGTCCTGATATTCGGAGACATTTGCTACAGATCACTGGGGTATGTCCTGATGTTCGGAGACATTGGATACAGATCACTGGGGTATGTCCTGATATTCGGAGACATTGGATACAGATCACTGGGGTATGTCCTGATATTCGGAGACATTGGATACAGATCACTGGGGTGTGTCCTGATATTCGGAGACATTGGATACAGATCACTGGGGTATGTCCTGATATTCGGAGACATTGGATACAGATCACTGGGGTGTGTCCTGATATTCGGAGACATTGGATACAGATCACTGGGGTATGTCCTGATATTCGGAGACATTGGATACAGATCACTGGGGTATGTCCTGATATTCGGAGACATTGGATACAGGTCACTGGGGTATGTCCTGATATTCGGAGACATTGGATACAGATCACTGGGGTATGTCCTGATATTCGGAGACATTGGATACAGATCACTGGGGTATGTCCTGATATTCGGAGACATTGGATACAGGTCACTGGGGTATGTCCTGATATTCGGAGACATTGGATACAGATCACTGGGGTATGTCCTGATATTCGGAGACATTGGATACAGATCACTGGGGTATGTCCTGATATTCGGAGACATTGGATACAGATCACTGGGGTGTGTCCTGATATTCGGAGACATTGGATACAGGTCACTGGGGTATGTCCTGATATTCGGAGACATTGGATACAGATCACTGGGGAATGTCCTGATATTCGGAGACATTGGATACAGATCACTGGGGAATGTCCTGATATTCGGAGACATTGGATACAGGTCACTGGGGTATGTCCTGATATTCGGAGACATTGGATACAGGTCACTGGGGTATGTCCTGATGTTCGGAGACATTGGATACAGATCACTGGGGTATGTCCTGATATTCGGAGACATTGGATACAGATCACTGGGGTATGTCCTGATATTCGGAGACATTGGCTACAGATCACTGGGGTATGTCCTGATGTTCGGAGACATTGGCTACAGATCACTGGGGTATGTCCTGATGTTCGGAGACATTGGATACAGATCACTGGGGTATGTCCTGATATTCGGAGACATTGGATACAGATCACTGGGGTATGTCCTGATATTCGGAGACATTGGATACAGGTCACTGGGGTATGTCCTGATATTCGGAGACATTGGATACAGATCACTGGGGTATGTCCTGATATTCGGAGACATTGGATACAGATCACTGGGGTATGTCCTGATATTCGGAGACATTGGATACAGATCACTGGGGTGTGTCCTGATATTCGGAGACATTGGATACAGATCACTGGGGTATGTCCTGATGTTCGGAGACATTGGATACAGATCACTGGGGTATGTCCTGATATTCGGAGACATTGGATACAGGTCACTGGGGTATGTCCTGATATTCGGAGACATTGGATACAGATCACTGGGGTATGTCCTGATATTCGGAGACATTGGATACAGATCACTGGGGTGTGTCCTGATATTCGGAGACATTGGATACAGATCACTGGGGTGTGTCCTGATATTCGGAGACATTGGATACAGATCACTGGGGTATGTCCTGATATTCGGAGACATTGGATACAGATCACTGGGGTGTGTCCTGATATTCGGAGACATTGGATACAGATCACTGGGGTATGTCCTGATATTCGGAGACATTGGATACAGATCACTGGGGTATGTCCTGATATTCGGAGACATTGGATACAGGTCACTGGGGTATGTCCTGATATTCGGAGACATTGGATACAGATCACTGGGGTATGTCCTGATATTCGGAGACATTGGATACAGATCACTGGGGTATGTCCTGATATTCGGAGACATTGGATACAGATCACTGGGGTGTGTCCTGATATTCGGAGACATTGGATACAGATCACTGGGGTATGTCCTGATATTCGGAGACATTGGATACAGATCACTGGGGTATGTCCTGATATTCGGAGACATTGGATACAGGTCACTGGGGTATGTCCTGATATTCGGAGACATTGGATACAGATCACTGGGGAATGTCCTGATATTCGGAGACATTGGATACAGATCACTGGGGAATGTCCTGATATTCGGAGACATTGGATACAGGTCACTGGGGTATGTCCTGATATTCGGAGACATTGGATACAGGTCACTGGGGTATGTCCTGATGTTCGGAGACATTGGATACAGATCACTGGGGTATGTCCTGATATTCGGAGACATTGGATACAAATCACTGGGGTATGTCCTGATATTCGGAGACATTGGCTACAGATCACTGGGGTATGTCCTGATGTTCGGAGACATTGGATACAGATCACTGGGGTATGTCCTGATATTCGGAGACATTGGCTACAGATCACTGGGGTATGTCCTGATATTCGGAGACATTGGCTACAGATCACTGGGGTATGTCCTGATGTTCGGAGACATTGGCTACAGATCACTGGGGTATGTCCTGATGTTCGGAGACATTGGCTACAGATCACTGGGGTATGTCCTGATGTTCGGAGACATTGGATACAGATCACTGGGGTATGTCCTGATATTCGGAGACATTGGATACAGATCACTGGGGAATGTCCTGATATTCGGAGACATTGGCTACAGATCACTGGGGTATGTCCTGATGTTCGGAGACATTGGATACAGATCACTGGGGTATGTCCTGATATTCGGAGACATTGGATACAGATCACTGGGGAATGTCCTGATGTTCGATAAAGGTAACATTAAATATATTGATTCATTTTATTTCTTTTTACCTTCCAGGTTTGGATAGAATTCTCTGCTTAGTAATGGTGTCAGTCACCTCTGAGAAGGGGGTCCCAGGTACCTTTATTAATATGATAATTCATTTTCAGTCTAAATATTTTCCGTTTTCTTTTTGGTAGACGAGATTTATTTAAGGGCAAATATTGATTCATATCTAGTAGGGACATTAGCTCTTTTTTTGGTTAAGACCCTTGGGGACTCTTGTTGTGAGTCTATATATCCAATTTGCTCCTCTTCTTAGTATTTGATTTTGAGGGTGTGGATTTTTTCTATCGCATAACATTTGACTGTATTAATTCATCTATTATGATGGTCTATGAAGGGTTTTGCAGCATTGCAGATATTAGTGGTGAGTCGAAGAAAACTTTTTTTGGGATCATGTAGGAACAGATTTTGCAAGGGTTTGAACCACATTTGAAGAAGCCTTTATGTTCCAACCAGGTTGTTTTGGTCTCGTTGGAAGACGTTCATGTGAATTTCGCCTAAATGTTATTATCTTCTAGATCTGCTCTGGTCACCTGTAAGTGTTATTATCTGCTAGATCTGCCCTGGTCACCCGTAAGTGTTATTATTATCTACTAGATCTGCCCTGGTCACCTGTAAGTGTTATTATTGTCTACTAGATCTGCCCCGGTCACCTGTAAGTGTTATTATTATCTACTAGATCTGCCCTGGTCACCCGTAAGTGTTATTATTGTCTACTAGATCTGCTCTGGTCACCCGTAAGTGTTATTATTATCTGCTAGATCTGCCCGGTCACCTGTAAGTGTTATTATTATCTACTGGATCTGCTCCAGTCACCTGTAAGTGTTATTATTATCTGCTATATCTGCTCCAGTCACCTGTAAGTGTTATTATTATCTACTGGATCTGCTCCAGTCACCTGTAAGTGTTATTATTATCTGCTATATCTGCTTCGAACACCTGTAAGTGTTATTATTATCTACTAGATCTGCTCCAGTCACCTGTAAGTGTTATTATTATCTACTAGATATGCTCCGGTCACCTGTAAGTGTCATTATTATCTAGTAAAAAATATACAAGAAAAATGTACAAATTAAAGACGCCACATTCCATGATTATTCAGTGCACAGGCAAGAGAGCTACGTCGGGAGTAGGTAGAAATCCAAGGAAAAAAGTAAGAGGTCCAGCACACGATATGATGTGAAAAACTACAAAACTGTTTATTTAAGTCAAAATTAAAACAAAAATTAATAAATCCCGGGAGAGAACGTCTACGCGATTCAAACTTTTCAGTTCTTAATCACAGCTACTCTCTGATGTATAGAATCTGCTTTCATGGATCAGATATTGGGAAAAACAAGGAGGTCGGAGTGCTCAGAATGAACCCCTTCGGGTTGATTGGCTGTTGGGTTCATAGTTTCTTTGCGCATTTTTAGCCGTATACTGAACAGAATCACAGAAAAGGAGACAAAGTACAATGCAAACAACTGAATAAACAGTATAAGTGACGCGTTCTATGATATCACATGCAGATGTTCTCACCTCTGCACATTAAAAGATACAACAAATACAATCCATTTATCTGTCTAATGGAAAGTTGTGTCTTTTCACAAATTAGACCATTTATAAATCAGGTGCTTGGATAGTGAGGCAAAGGGTGAATGTGGTGCCAAATCAAGCAATTAACCCTTTATGGCACACAAACTTATTATTATATGGCCAATATTATTAAGCTTTTTTTGAAACCACGTTTAAGGTATCTATGTGGACTGGAATAATATGGAAAGGGAAGTTCATTAGATGAACGAATGTAAAAAGCTACAGATGGTCAAATTAATGTCTCTGGATCTTCTGGGCTTTATTCACATTAACGCTGGATTCACACGAGCATGTTCGGTCCGTAAAGGACGGAACGTATTTCGGCCGCAAGTCCCGGACCGAACACAGTGCAGGGAGCCGGGCTCCTAGCATCATAGTTATGTACGACGCTAGGAGTCCCTGCCTCGCTGCGGGACAAGTGTCCCGTACTGTAATCATGTTTTCAATACGGGATAGAAGTTCCACGGAGAGGCAGGGACTCCTAGAGTTATAATTTGGCTATATTGTGTATGCTTTGTTAAACTCTATTATGCAATATATTGGTCAGATGTCTGTGAATACGAGACACCAAAGAACAAATCGTGACCTTGTAATATTCAGTGATCTCATCATGTACAGTGACCTCATTATATATACAGTGACCTCATCATATATAAAGTGACCTTATCATATAGAGTGACCTCATTATATATACTGTGATCTCATCATCTACAGTGACCACATTCTATACAGAGCGAACTTATCATATACCCTGTGATGTCATTATGTACAGCGTGATCTCATCATATACAGTGACCTCATCATATACTGTTATATATACTGTGATCTCATCATCTACAGTGACCTCATCATATACAGTGACCTCATCATATATAAAGTGACCTCATCATATACAGTGACCTCATCATATATAAAGTGACCTCATCATATACAGTGACCTCATCATATATAAAGTGACCTCATCATATACAGTGACCTCATCATATATAAAGTGACCTCATCATATACAGTGACCTCATCATATACAGTGTGACCTCATCATATACAGTGACCTCATCATATATAAAGTGACCTCATCATATACAGTGTGACCTCATCATATACAGTGACCTCATCATATATAAAGTGACCTCATCATATACAGTGACCTCATCATATATAAAGTGACCTCATCATATACAGTGACCTCATCATATACAGTGACCTCATCATATATAAAGTGACCTCATCATATACAGTGACCTCATCATATACAGTGTGACCTCATCATATACAGTGACCTCATCATATATAAAGTGACTTCATCATATACAGTGTGACCTCATCATATACAGTGTGACCTCATCATATACAGTGACCTCATCATATACAGTGTGACCTCATCATATACAGTGACCTCATCATATATAAAGTGACCTCATCATATACAGTGTGACCTCATCATATACAGTGACCTCATCATATATAAAGTGACCTCATCATATACAGTGACCTCATCATATATAAAGTGACCTCATCATATACAGTGACCTCATCATATACAGTGACCTCATCATATATAAAGTGACCTCATCATATACAGTGACCTCATCATATACAGTGACCTCATCATATACAGTGTGACCTCATCATATACAGTGTGACCTCATCATATACAGTGTGACCTCATCATATACAGCGACTTCATCACATACACATTAACCATATACAATAATCTCATAATATACAGGGTGATGTTATCGTATACAGTGACCTCATCATATATAAAGTGACCTCATCATATACAGTGTGACCTCATCATATACAGTGTGACCTCATCATATACAGTGACCTCATCATATACAGTGTGACCTCATCATATACAGTGACCTCATCATATATAAAGTGACCTCATCATATTCAGTGTGACCTCATCATATACAGTGACCTCATCATATACAGTGACCTCATCATATATAAAGTGACCTCATCATATACAGTGACCTCATCATATATAAAGTGACCTCATCATATACAGTGTGACCTCATCATATACAGTGACCTCATCATATATAAAGTGACCTCATCATATACAGTGACCTCATCATATACAGTGTGACCTCATCATATACAGTGACCTCATCATATACAGTGACCTCATCATATATAAAGTGACCTCATCATATACAGTGACCTCATCATATACAGTGTGACCTCATCATATACAGTGACCTCATCATATATAAAGTGACCTTATCATATACAGTGGCCTCATCATATACAGTGTGACCTCATCATATACAGTGTGACCTCATCATATACAGTGTGACCTCATCATATACAGCGACTTCATCACATACACATTAACCATATACAATAATCTCATCATATACAGGGTGATGTTATCGTATACAGCGTGACCTTATAATATACAGTGACCTCATAAATAGCATGACCTAATCACATATATTGCATTAGCTCATCATATACAGCATTACTGCTTCATATACGGCAGGACTGTAGTATATTCAGGATCAGACTCTTCCTCTGCAAACTCCGGAGGAAAAACCATTGTTGCACAGGAGCCGGAACAAGGCCGCATCCAGGAGCTTAACAGAACAATAAGATCTGAAATTAGACATCAAACTACTGAGTCGGAAGTGGAAAGACCACTCACTGAGGCCGAGGGGGAAGAAGGATCAGATCCCACACCTGTGGAATGTGCAGCGCGCCACATATATCACCGGCGGGAGGAGGAACCATATAGGACGCCATATTTATCACCAGGGAAGGAGGAGCCTTATAGGATGCCATATTTATCACCAGGGAATGAGGAGCCTTATAGGACGCCATATTTATCAGCAGGGAAGGAGGAGCCTTATAGGATGCCATATTTATCACCATGGAAGGAGGAGCCTTATAGGATGCCATATTTATCACCAGGGGAGAAGGAGCCTTATAGGACGCCATATTTATCACCAGGGAATGAGGAGCCTTATAGGATGCCATATTTATCACCAGGGGAGAAGGAGCCTTATAGGACGCCATATTTATCACCAGGGGAGGGGGAGCCTTATAGGACACCATATTTATTACCATGGAAGGTGGAGCCTTATAGGACGCCATATTTATCACCAGGGAATGAGGAGCCTTATAGGATGCCATATTTATCACCAGGGAAGGTGGAGCCTTATAGGACGCCATATTTATCACCAGGGAATGAGGAGCCTTATAGGACGCCATATTTATCACCAGGGAATGAGGAGCCTTATAGGACACCATATTTATTACCATGGAAGGTGGAGCCTTATAGGATGCCATATTTATCACCAGGGAATGAGGAGCCTTATAGGATGCCATATTTATCACCAGGGAAGGTGGAGCCTTATAGGACGCCATATTTATCACCAGGGAATGAGGAGCCTTATAGGACGCCATATTTATCACCAGGGAATGAGGAGCCTTATAGGATGCCATATTTATCACCAGGGGAGAAGGAGCCTTATAGGACGCCATATTTATCACCAGGGGAGAAGGAGCCTTATAGGACGCCATATTTATCACCAGGGGAGGGGGAGCCTTATAGGACACCATATTTATTACCATGGAAGGTGGAGCCTTATAGGATGCCATATTTATCACTGGGGGGAGAAGGAGCCTTATAGGATTCCATATTTATCACCAGGGAAGGAGGAGCCTTATAGGATGCCATATTTATCACCAGGGGAGGAGGAGCCTTATAGGATGCCATATTTATCACCAGGGAAGGAGGAGCCTTATAGGATGCCATATTTATCACCAGGGAAGGAGGAGCCTTATAGGATGCCATATTTATCACCAGGGAAGGAGGAGCATTATAGGACGCCATATTTATCACCGGGGGAGAAGGAGCCTTATAGGACGCCATATTTATCACCAGGGGAGAAGGAGCCTTATAGGACGCCATATTTATCACCAGGGGAGGGGGAGCCTTATAGGACACCATATTTATTACCATGGAAGGTGGAGCCTTATAGGATGCCATATTTATCACTGGGGGGAGAAGGAGCCTTATAGGATTCCATATTTATCACCAGGGAAAGGGGAGCCTTATAGGATGCCATATTTATCACCAGGGAAGGAGGAGGCTTATAGGACGAAATATTTATCACCAGGGGAGGAGGAGCCTTATAGGCCGCCATATTTATCACAAGGGAAGGAGGAGCCTTATAGGATGCAATATTTATCACCAGGGGAGGAGGAGCCTTATAAGACGCCATATTTATCACCAGGGAAGGAGGAGGCTTATAGGACGCCATATTTATCACCAGGGAAGGGGGAGCCTTATAGGCCGCCATATTTATCACCAGGGGAGAAGGAGCCTTATAGGACGCCATATTTATCACCAGGGAAGGAGGAGCCTTATAGGATGCCATATTTATCACTGGGGGGAGAAGGAGCCTTATAGGATTCCATATTTATCACCAGGGAAAGGGGAGCCTTATAGGACGCCATATTTATCACCAGGGAAGGAGGAGCCTTATAGGATGCCATATTTATCACTGGGGGGAGAAGGAGCCTTATAGGATTCCATATTTATCACCAGGGGAGGAGGAGCCTTATAGGACGCCATATTTATCACCAGGGAAGGAGGAGGCTTATAGGACGCCATATTTATCACCAGGGGAGGAGGAGCCTTATAGGCCGCCATATTTATCACAAGGGAAGGAGGAGCCTTATAGGATGCCATATTTATCACCAGGGGAGGAGGAGCCTTATAAGACGCCATATTTATCACCAGGGAAGGAGGAGGCTTATAGGACGCCATATTTATCACCAGGGAAGGAGGAGCCTTATAGGCCGCCATATTTATCACCAGGGGAGAAGGAGCCTTATAGGACGCCATATTTATCACCAGGGAAGGAGGAGCCTTATAGGATGCCATATTTATCACCAGGGTGGGAGGAGCCTTATAGGACGCCATATTTATCACCAGGGGAGGAGGAGCCTTATAGGACACCATATTTATCACCAGGGAAGTAGGAGTCTTATAGGAAGCCATATTTATCACCAGGGAAAGAGGAGCCTTATAAGACGCCATATTTATCACCAGGGGAGAAGGAGCCTTAAAGGACGCCATATTTATCACCTGGGGAGAAGGAGCCTTAAAGGACGTCATATTTATCACCTGGGGAGGAGGAGCCTTATAGGACACCATATTTATCACCAGGGAAGGAGGAGCCTTATAGGACGCCATATTTATCACCAGGGAAGTAGGAGCCTTATAGGATGCCATATTCATCACCAGGGAAGGAGGAGCCTTATAGCATGCCATATTTATCACCAGGGGAGGACGAGCCTTATAGGATGCCATTTTTATCACGAGGGGAGGACGAGCCTTATAGGATGACATTTTTATCACGAGGGGAGAAGGAGCCTTATAGAATGCCTTATTTATCACCAGGGAAGGAGGAGCCTTATAGGATGCCATATTTATCACCAGGGAAGGAGTAGCCTTATAGGATGCCATATTTATCACCAGGGAAGGAGGAGCCTTATAGGACACCATTTTTATTACTATGGGAGGAGGAGCCTTATAGTACACCATATTTATCACCAGGGGAGAAGGAGCCTTATAGGCCGCCATATTTATCACCAGGGGAGGAGGAGCCTTATAGGATGCCATATTTATCACCAGGGGAGGAGGAGCCTTATAGGACACCATATTTATCACCAGGGGAGAAGGAGGCTTATAGGACGCCATATTTATCACAAGGGGAGGAGGAGCCTTATAGGACACCATATTTATCACCAAGGAAGGAGGAGCCTTATAGGACGCCATATTTATCACCAGGGGAGGAGGAGCCTTATAGGACGCCATATTTATCACCAGGGGAGGAGGAGCCTTATAGGACGCCATATTTATCACCAGGGGAGGAGGAGCCTTATAGGACACCATATTTATCACCAAGGAAGGAGGAGCCTTATAGGACGCCATATTTATCAGCAGGGTAGGAGGAGCCTTATAGGATGCCATATCTATCACCAGGGAAGTAGGAGCCTTATAGGACGCGATATTTATCACCAGGAAAGGAGGAGCCTTATAGGATGCCATATTTATCACCAGGGAAAGAGGAGCCTTATAGGATGCCATATTTATCACCAGGGGAGGAGGAGCCTTATAGGACGCCTTATTTATCACCAGGGGAGGACGAGCCTTATATGACGCCATATTTATCACCAGGGGAGGAGGAGCCTTATAGGACGCCATATCTATCACCAGGGAAGGAGGAGACTTATAGGACGCCATATTTATCGCCAGGGGAGGAGGAGCCTTATAGGACGCCATATTTATCACCAGGGGAGGAGGAGCCTTATAGGATGCCATATTTATCACCAGGGGAGGAGGAGCCTTATAGGACACCATATTTATTACCATGGAAGGTGGAGCCTTATAGGACATCATATTTATTACCATGGAAGGAGGAGCCTTATAGGACACCATATTTATCACCAGGGGAGGAGGAGCCTTATAGGACTCCATATTTATCAACATGGGAGGAGCCTTATAGGATGCCATATTTATCAGCAGGGGAGAAGGAGCCTTATAGGATGCCATATTTATCACCAGGGGAGGAGGAGCCTTATAGGATGCCATATTTATTACTATGAGAGGAGGAGCCTTATAGGACGCCATATTTATCAGCAGGGGAGAAGGAGCCTTATAGGACGCCATTTTTATTACTATGGGAGGAGGAGCCTTATAGGATGCCATATTTATCACCAGAGGAGGAGGAGCATTATAGGACGCCATACTTATCAGCAGGGGAGGAGGAGCATTATAGGATGCCATATTTATCAGCAGGGAAGGAGGAGCCTTATAGGACGCCATATTTATCACCAGGGGAGGAGGAGCCTTATAGGATGCCATATTTATTACTATGAGAGGAGGAGCCTTATAGGACGCCATATTTATCAGCAGGGGAGAAGGAGCCTTATAGGACGCCATTTTTATTACTATGGGAGGAGGAGCCTTATAGGACGCCATATTTATCACCAGGGAAAAGGAGCCCTATAGGACACCATATTTATCACCAGGGGAGGAGGACCCTTATAGGAAGCCATATTTATCACCAGGGGAGGAGGAGCCTTATAGGACACCATATTTATCACCAGGGGAGGAGGAGCCTTATAGGATGCCATATTTATCACCAGGGGAGGAAGAGCCTTATAGGACTCCATATTTATCAACATGGGAGGAGGAGCCTTATAGGATGCCATATTTATCACCAGGGGAGGAGGAGCCTTATAGGACGCCATATTTATCAGCAGGGGAGGAGGAGCCTTATAGGACGCCATATTTATCACCAGGGGAGGAGGAGCCTTATAGGATGCCATATTTATCACCAGGGGAGAAGGAGTCTTATAGGATGCCATATTTATCAGCAGGGGAGGAGGAGCATTATAGGACACCATATTTATCAGCAGGGGAGGAGGAGCCTTATAGGATGCCATATTTATTACTATGAGAGGAGGAGCCTTATAGGACGCCATATTTATCAGCAGGGGAGAAGGAGCCTTATAGGACGCCATTTTTATTACTATGGGAGGAGGAGCCTTATAGGACGCCATATTTATCACCAGGGGAGGAGGAGCCTTATAGGATGCCATATTTATCACCAGGGGAGGAGGAGCCTTATAGGACGCCATATTTATCACCAGGGAAGGAGGAGCCTTATAGGACCCCATATTTCTCACCAGGGGAGAACGAGCCTTATAGGACGCCATATTTATCACCAGGGGAGGAGGAGCCTTATATGACACCATATTTATCACCAGGGAAGGAGGAGCATTATAGGACGCCATATTTATCACCAGGGGAGAACGAGCCTTATATGACACCATATTTATCACCAGGGAAGGAGGAGCATTATAGGACGCCATATTTATCACCAGGGAAGGAGCCTTATAGGACCCCATATTTCTCACCAGGGGAGAACGAGCCTTATAGGACACCATATTTATCACCAGGGAAGGAGGAGCATTATAGGACGCCATATTTATCACCAGGGAAGGAGGAGCCTTATAGGACGCCATATTTATCACCAGGGGAGGAGGAGCCTTATAGGATGCCATATTTATCACCAGGGGAGGAGGAGCCTTATAGGATGCCATATTTATCACCAGGGGAGGAGGAGCCTTATAGGATGCCATCTTTATCACCAGGGGAGGAGGAGCCTTATAGGACGCCATATTTATCACCAGGGGAGGAGGAGCCTTATAGGATGCCATCTTTATCACCAGGGGAGGAGGAGCCTTATAGGACGCCATATTTATCACCAGGGGAGGTGGGGTGTTTTTTGCATGGGTTTGTCTTTTGTTTTGGTAGATGAGCGCACGTCTCACAAAGGGAGTTAATAAAAAAAAAAAAGCTGCATGCTAAAAACGAAAAAAAAAAAAAAGCACAGTGTGAACGTAGTCTTAGACTGAAGCAGATGAGATGTCGCATATGATGAGCACCCAATCAGTGTCAGGACTTGGCAACTTGAGATTTGTGGGAAAGGAGCGGTCAGTGGGTAAACGCTCGTCCATCAGTAACGTGGAGTCCACTGAGGGGGAGGGGGCAGCACTTACACAATTACCCCCAACAGACAAACTTTCTACATGTGTTAAAGAAGAAGTCCACTCACATATGACTCCTCCCCATAGTTGTAGGCTCCTCCCCCACGTAGTGTAAAGTCTTTGCACCAATGTAGTCTTGTGGCTCTGATCTCCATGACATTGCTTTTCCCCCATTAACTGCGTGGGCCGCACACAGTCATTTGACAACTAAGCTCCATCCAGAATGGGAAAGGTATCAAACATGGCAACGAGAAATGATGCATCATGGGAAATAAAATGGAGTTTCCATTCTACAATTTGTGGTCCCATTTGTCTCCATTGCTGATCATGTGTGTGTGGGGGAGGGTAATTAGTTAAGTGATGACTTGAGTTGTCTTAGTTTTTCCAGGACTTGTCTTCTGTCAAGTGAAATCTGTTTAAACGCTTCTTAGTTTTATTTGTTTTTGGGAAAGCTGGGTGACAAAAACTATGACTTACAGCTCCACCTGGGGTTGTCACTCATTTTTCCTAGACTCCTGAATGGTCTGTTGTATAGTAATATGGCAGGAGGAAAGACAGAAGCTAAATATACGGGGGAAGGGCTGCCGTTATGTTGTGGTGAAGCTAAGCAGGTGACAGGAGACGTCTTCGTGCTGTGGTTTGGGTGGAGACAGTTTCTTTTGTTTAGATATATTCACGTAAATCGCATGGGAATAATAGAATGACTCCAGGAGCTTCATATGTGATGACGACTTTCCCTCTAATCCCAGACCTTCCAGTACAACCTTGAGATGCCACCCAACCTCTAATACCAGACTTTCCAGTGGTACCTCGAGATGCCACCTTCCCTCTTATCCCAGACCTTCCAGTATAACCTCAAGATGCCACCCAACCTCTAATACCAGACTTTCCAGTGGTACCTCGAGATGCCACCTTCCCTCTTATCCCAGACCTTCCAGTATAACTTAGAGATGCCACCCAACCTCTAATACCAGACCTTCCAGTGGAACCTCAAGATGCCACCTTCCCTCCAATCCAAGACCTTCCAGTGTAACCTCGAGATGCCACCTTTCCTCTAATCCCAGAGCTTCCAGTATAACCTGAGATGCCACCCAGCCTCTATCCTAGACCTTCCAATGAAATCTCGAGATGCCGCCTTACCTCTAATCCGAGAACTTCCAGTGTACCCTCGAGATGCCACCCTTCTAATCTGAAACCCTCCAGTGTAACCTCGAGATACCACCGTCCCTCGAAACCCAGACCTTCCAGTGTAAACTTGAGATGCAACCCTCCCTCTAATCTGAGATCTTCCAGTGTAACCCCGAGATGCCACCTTTCCTTTTAATCCCAGACCTTCCAGTGTAACCTCGAGATGCCACCCAACCTCTAATACCAGACCTTTTGTAATTTTCTGAGTTTATGTTGTTTAGCATTATAGAATGACTCCAGGAGCTTCATAGGTGATGACGACTTTCCCTCTAATCCCAGACCTTCCAGTATAACTTTGAGATGCCACCCAACCTCTAATACCAGATGTTCCAGTGGAACCTAGAGATGCCACCTTCCCTCTAATCCCAGACCTTCCATTGTAACCTCAAGATGCCACCCAACCTCTAATACAAGACCTTCAAGTGGAAACTCGAGATGCCACCTTCCCTCTAATCCCAGACCTTCCAGTGTAACCTCGAGATGCCACCTTCCCTCTAATCCCAGACCTTCCAGTAAAACCTCGAGATGCCACCTTTCCTCCATCTGAGACCTTCCAGTGTAACCTCGAGATGCCACCTTTCCTCCATCTGAGACCTTCCAGTGTAACCTCGAGATGCCACCTTTCCTCTAATCCCAGACCTTCCAGTTTGATCTTGAGATGCCACTTTACCTCTAATCCGAGACCTTCCAGTGTTACCTCGAGTTGCCATCCATCTTCTAATCTGAGACCTTACAGTGTAACCTTGAGATGCCACCATCCCTCTAATACCAGACCTCCAGTGTAACATCGTGATGCCTCCTTCCCTCGAATCCAAGACTTTCCAGTGTAAACTTGAGATGCCACCCTCCCTCTAATCTGAGACCTTCCAGTATAACCTCGAGATGCCACCCAACCTCTAATACCAGACATTCCAGTATAACCTCGAGATGCCACCCAACCTCTAATACCAGACCTTCCAGTGTAACCTCGAGATGCCATCTTCCCTCTAATCCCAGACTTTACAGTGTAATCTCGAGATGCCACCTTCCCTCCAATCTGAGTCCTTCCAGTGTAACCTCGATATGCCACCCTCCTTCTAATCAGAGACTTTCCAGTGTAATCTCGAGATGCCACCTTCCCCTAATACCAGATTTCCAGTGTAACATCTAGATGCCACCTTCCCTCTAATCCCAGACCTTCTAGTAAAACCTCGAGATGCCACCTTCCCTCCAATCTGAGACCTTCCAGTGTAACCTCGAGATGCCACCTTTCCTCTAATCCCAGACCTTCCAGTTTAATCATGAGATGCCACTTTACCTCTAATCCGAGACCTTCCAGTGTTACCTCGAGTTGCCATCCATCTTCTAATCTGACACCTTCCAGTGTAACCTCGAGATGCCACCATCCCTCTAATACCAGACCTCCCGTGTAACATCGTGATGCCTCCTTCCCTCGAATCCCAGACTTTCCAGTGTAAACTTGAGATGCCACCCTCCCTCTAATCTGAGACCTTCCAGTATAACCTCGAGATGCCACCCAACCTCGAATACCAGACATTCCAGTGTAACCTCGAGATGCCACCTTCCCTCTAATCCAAGACTTTACAGTGTAATCTCGAGATGCCACCTTCCCTCCAATCTGAGTCCTTCCAGTGTAACCTCGATATGCCACCCCCCTTCTAATCAGAGACTTTCCAGTGTAACCTCGAGATGCCACCTTCCCCTAATACCAGATTTCCAGTGTAACATCGAGATGCCACCATCCCTCTAATACTAGACCTCCAGTGTAACATCGTGATGCCTCCTTCCCTCGAATCCCAGACTTTCCAGTGTAAACTTGAGATGCCACCCTCCCTCTAATCTGAGACCTTCCAGTATAACCTCGAGATGCCACCCAACCTCTAATACCAGACATTCCAGTATAACCTCGAGATGCCACCCAACCTCTAATACCAGACCTTCCAGTGTAACCTCGAGATGCCACCTTCCCTCTAATCCCAGACTTTACAGTGTAATCTCGAGATGCCACCTTCCCTCCAATCTGAGTCCTTCCAGTGTAACCTCGATATGCCACCCTCCTTCTAATCAGAGACTTTCCAGTGTAACCTCGAGATGCCACCTTCCCCTAATACCAGATTTCCAGTGTAACATCGAGATGCCACCTTCCCTCGAATCCAAGACCTTTCAGTGTAACCTCAAAATGCCACCATACCATTAATCAGAGACTTTACAGTGTAACCTTGAGATACCACCCTCCCTCTAATGCGCGACCTTCGAGTCTAACATTGAGATGCCACCCTCCCTCTACTTCCAGACCTTTCAGTGTAACCTCGAAATGCCACCCTCCCTCTAATCCAAGACCTTCTATTGTAACCTCGAGATGCCACCCTCCCTCTAATCCAAGACCTTCTAGTGTAACCTCGAGATGCCACCCTCCCTTTAATCCAAGACCTTCCAGTGTAACCTCGAGATGCCACCCTCCCTCTACTTCCAGACCTTTCAGTGTAACCTTGAGATTCCACCCTCCCTCTAATCCGGGACCTTCCAGTGAAACCTTGAGATGCCACCCTCCCTCTAATCCAAGACCTTTCAGTCTAACCTCAAAATGCCACCCTCCCTCTAATCCGAGACCTTCCAGTGTAACCTTGAGATGCCACCCTCCCTCTACTTCCAGACCTTTCAGTGTAACTTCAAGATGCCACCCTCCCTCTAATCCAAGACCTTCCAGTGTAACCTTGAGATGCCACCCTCCCTCTACTTCCAGACCTTCTAGTGTAACCTTGAGATGCCTCCTTCCCTCTAATCCAAGACCTTCCAATGCAACCTTGAGACATTACCCTCTTCTGATCCGTGTCTTTACAGATGGCTAGTGAAAGCCTGGAGATACTCCTTTCCCTATAATGGGAGATTCTCCAACAAAAGCCTTGAGGTTCCTATCTGCCGCTGCATCTCCCAGACCATTGATGCAAACATGGAAATACTTTTGTATAATCTGTCACCAGATTATAAGTGCCCTATCTCCTACATAATCTGATCGGCGCTGTAATGTAGATAACAGTGGTCCTAGTAATAAAGAGGCTGTCACCAGATTATAAATGCCCTCTCTCCTACATAATGTGATCAGCGCTGTAATGTAGATAACAGTGGTCCTAGTAATAAAGAGGCTGTCACCAGATTATAAATTGTCCTGTCTCCTACATAATCTGATCGGCGCTGTAATGTAGATAACAGTGGTCCTAGTAATAAAGAGGCTGTCACCAGATTATAAGTGCCCTCTCTCCTACATAATGTGATCAGCGCTGTAATGTAGATAACAGTGGTCCTAGTAATAAAGAGGCTGTCACCAGATTATAAGTGCCCTGTCTCCTACATAATCTGATCGGCGCTGTAATGTAGATAACAGTGGTCCTAGTAATAAAGAGGCTGTCACCAGATTATAAGTGCCCTCTCTCCTACATAATGTGATCAGCGCTGTAATGTAGATAACAGTGGTCCTAGTAATAAAGAGGCTGTCACCAGATTATAAGTGCCCTGTCTCCTAAATAATCTGATCGGCGCTGTAATGTAGATAACAGTGGTCCTAGTAATAAAGAGGCTGTCACCAGATTATAAATGCCCTATTTCCTACATAATCTGATCGGCGCTGTAATGTAGATAACAGTGGTCCTAGTAATAAAGAGGCTGTCACCAGATTATAAGTGCCCTATTTCCTACATAATCTGATCGGCGCTGTTATGTAGATAACAGCAGTGGTTTTTATTTTGAAAAACGATCATTTTTGAGCAAGTTATGAGCAATTTTAGATTTAGTTTCTTAATGCCCAACTGGGCGTGTTTTTACTTTTGACCAAGTGGGTGTTGTAAAGAGGTGTATGAGGCCGACCAATCAGTGACCAATCAGCATCATACACTTCTCATTGTTCCAACCCAGCATGATCCACAGCACAGTGTGATTATGCAGTGAAAGAAGCTGGGCTGGAACAATGAGAAGTGTATAACGCTGATTGGTCACTGATTGGTCACTGATTGGTCGGCCTCATACACCTCTTTACAACACCCACTTGGTCAAAAGTAAAAACACGCCCAGTTGGGCATTAAGAAACTAAATCTAAAATTGCTCATAACTTGCTCAAAAATGATCGTTTTTCAAAATAAAAACCACTGCTGTTATCTACATTACAGCGCCGATCAGATTATGTAGGAAATAGGGCACTTATAATCTGGTGACAGCCTCTTTATTACTAGGACCACTGTTATCCACATTACAGCGCCGATCACATTATGTAGGAAATAGGACACTTATAATGTGGTGACAGCCTCTTTATTACTAGGACCACTGTTATCTACATTACAGCGCCGATCACATTATGTAGGAAATAGGGCACTTATAATCTGGTGACAGACTCTTTAAGACCCTTTTCCACGGGCCAATGATTGGGCAAACAAGCGTTCATATGAGTGCTCGTTCCCAATCATTGCCGTGTGTAAACAGGACAGCAAACAGCCAATTAACAAACAAATGGTCATTCATCGGCTGATCGTATCGTTTATTCAGCTTAAAATATTGTGGTTGGTCGACAGCTCATCTCCCTGTGTAAACACCGACGTGCTGCCGACATGATAGAAATGCATTGGGACGAGCGATTGTAGTAACGAGCGTTTGTCCCATATATTACTGATCATAGCTCCATGTGAAAGGCGCATTCGAGGGCCGATCAACGAGCTGTTTCATTGACCGGCGCTCACTTTTACCGCCAGAGTTGGTAGCGTAGAAGGACCCTTAGTGACAGGAGCATCAGTCTATATAAGGAAGGTTCTAGGATAAGGGCGAGGTAGGGATCTCATGGCTCTTGTTGTGTGGGTGAGGCAGATACCTCCAGGCTTCTGTTGTTAGATTTGGGTGACAGTGAGGTAGAAATCTGTTGGTTCCTGTAGGAGTGGAATTGGATGTTCTCTAGGTGTAGAATGACACTCTAATGTTGGCGCAGACTTAATGTCTGGTGGGGTGGCCTTCACATACATTATAGTGGAGGTTCTCTATGGAAATGGCCTTCACATACATTATGGTGGAGGTTCTCTATGGACATGGCCTTTATATACATTATGGTGGAGGTTCTCTATGGACATGGCCTTCACATACATTATGGTGGAGGTTCTCTATGGACATGGCCTTCACATACATTATGGTGGAGTGAGTCCGGACTGCAGGGCTGGTGGTGGCAGAACGCTCAATCTTTATTGCAGATCATATTTATGTCACTGTACGTCAACCGATTGTATTTCTGAGACTTCAATGCTTGTGGTCGGTCTCCTCATACCCAGTGGGAAGAGCGTTGGCATGTGGGTTATGGAATAGTGTGTGATTTCCATCACCCCACGGGAAGCGCTGGAATAAAAAACATGAAGCCATAAAGGTTGTTCTCTAGTAATAGAATTAAAAAAATAAAAGCACCCGTAGAACCTGAGAAGCTGGACCTGACATTCAGAGACTGACCCTATACAGCAGAAAATTCAAATAATTGATAATAATTTAGTGAGACAATGAGAACCAACATTCTCCATCAGGCTGTGTAAGGGTCACCTCCTACCTGGAGCCTGCTCTTTACATACATTATGGTGGAGGTTCTCTGTGTGGACATGGCCTTCACATACATTATGGTGGAGGTTCTCTGTGTGGACTTGGCCTTCACATACATTATGGTGGAGGTTCTCTGTAGAACTGCTCTTTACATACATTATGGTGGAGGTTCTCTGTAGAACTGCTCTTTACATACATTATGGTGGAGGTTCTCTATGGACATGGCCTTTACATACATTATGGTGGAGGTTCTCTATGGACATGGCCTTTACATACATTATGGTGGAGGTTCTCTGTAGACCTGCTCTTCACATACACTATGGTGGAGGTTCTCTATGGAAATGGCCTTTATATACATTATGGTGGAAGTTCTCTGTAGACCTGCTCTTTACATACATTATGGTGGAGGTTCTCTATGGACATGGCCTTTACATACATTATGGTGGAGGTTTTCTGTGTGGACTTGGCCTTCACATACATTATGGTGGAGGTTCTCTATGGACATGGCCTTTATATACATTATAGTGGCGGTTCTCTATGGACTTGGCCTTCACATACATTATGGTGGAGGTTCTCTGTGTACATGGCCTTTACATACATTATGGTGGAGGTTCTCTCTATGGACATGGCCTTTACATACATTATGGTGGCGGTTCTCTATGGACATGGCCTTTATATACATTATGGTGGCGGTTCTCTATGGACATGGCCTTTACATACATTATGGTGGATGTTCTCTCTATGGACATGGCCTTTACATACATTATGGTGGAGGTTCTCTGTAGACCTGCTCTTCACATACACTATGGTGGAGGTTCTCTATGGAAATGGCCTTTACATGCATTATGGTGGAGGTTCTCTGTAGACCTGCTCTTTACATACATTATGGTGGAGGTTCTCTGTGTGGACTTGGCCTTCACATACATTATGGTGGCGGTTCTCTATGGACATGGCCTTTACATACATTATGGTGGAGGTTCTCTATAGACATGGCCTTTACATACATTATGGTGGAGGTTCTCTATGGACATGGCCTTTACATACATTATGGTGGAGGTTCTCTGTGTGGACTTGGCCTTCACATACATTATGGTGGAGGTTCTCTGTAGACCTGCTCTTTACATACAGTATGGTGGAGGTTCTCTGTGTGGACTTGGCCTTCACATACATTATGGTTGAGGTTCTCTATGAACATGGCCTTTATATACATTATGGTGGCGGTTCTCTATGGACATGGCCTTTACATACATTATGGTGGATGTTCTCTGTATGGACATGGCCTTTACATACATTATGGTGGAGGTTCTCTGTAGACCTGCTCTTTACATACATTATGGTGGAGGTTCTCTGTGTGGACTTGGCCTTTATATACATTATGGTGGCGGTTCTCTATGGACATGGCCTTTACATACATTATGGTGGAGGTTCTCTGTAGACCTGCTCTTTACATACATTATGGTGGAGGTTCTCTATGGACATGGCCTTTACATACATTATGGTGGATGTTCTCTGTATGGACATGGCCTTTACATACATTATGGTGGAGGTTCTCTGTAGACCTGCTCTTTACATACATTATGGTGGAGGTTCTCTATGGACATGGCCTTTACATACATTATGGTGGAGGTTCTCTGTAGACCTGCTCTTTACATACATTATGGTGGAGGTTCTCTGTAGACCTGCTCTTTACATACATTATGGTGGAGGTTCTCTATGGACATGGCCTTTACATACATTATGGTGGATGTTCTCTGTATGGACATGGCCTTTACATACATTATGGTGGAGGTTCTCTGTAGACCTGCTCTTTACATACATTATGGTGGAGGTTCTCTATGGACATGGCCTTTACATACATTATGGTGGAGGTTCTCTGTAGACCTGCTCTTTACATACATTATGGTGGAGGTTCTCTATGGACATGGCCTTTACATACATTATGGTGGAGGTTCTCTGTAGACCTGCTCTTTACATACATTATGGTGGCGGTTCTCTATGGACATGGCCTTTACATACATTATGGTGGAGGTGCTCTATGGACTTGGCCTTCACATACATTATGGTGGAGGTTCTCTGTAGACCTGCTCTTCACATACATTATGGTGGAGGTTCTCTATGGACATGGCCTTTATATACATTATGGTGGAGGTTCTCTGTAGACCTGCTCTTTACATACATTATGGTGGAGGTTCTCTATGTACATGGCCTTTATATACATTATGGTGGAGGTTCTCTATGGACATGGCCTTTACATACATTATGGTGGATGTTCTCTATGGACATGGCCTTTATATACATTATGGTGGAGGTTCTCTGTAGACCTGCTCTTCACTTACATTATGGTGGAGGTTCTCTGTATGTACATGGCCTTTATATACATTATGGTGGAGGTTCTCTATGGACATGGCCTTTACATACATTATGGTGGAGGTTCTCTATGGAAATGGCCTTCACATACATTATGGTGGAGGTTCTCTGTAGACCTGCTCTTTACATACATTATGGTGGAGGTTCTCTATGGACATGGCCTTTACATACATTATGGTGGAGGTTCTCTGTAGACCTGCTCTTCACATACACTATGGTGGAGGTTCTCTATGGACATGGCCTTTACATACATTATGGTGGAGGTTTTCTGTGTGGACTTGGCCTTCACATACATTATGGTGGAGGTTCTCTATGGACATGGCCTTTATATACATTATAGTGGCAGTTCTCTATGGACATGGCCTTCACATACATTATGGTGGAGGTTTTCTGTGTGGACTTGGCCTTCACATACATTATGGTGGAGGTTCTCTATGGACATGGCCTTTATATACATTATAGTGGCGGTTCTCTATGGACTTGGCCTTCACATACATTATGGTGGAGGTTCTCTATGTACATGGCCTTTACATACATTATGGTGGAGGTTCTCTCTATGGACATGGCCTTTACATACATTATGGTGGCGGTTCTCTATGGACATGGCCTTTATATACATTATGGTGGCGGTTCTCTATGGACATGGCCTTTACATACATTATGGTGGATGTTCTCTGTATGGACATGGCCTTTACATACATTATGGTGGAGGTTCTCTGTAGACCTGCTCTTCACATACACTATGGTGGAGGTTCTCTATGGAAATGGCCTTTACATACATTATGGTGGAGGTTCTCTGTAGACCTGCTCTTTACATACATTATGGTGGAGGTTCTCTGTGTGGACTTGGCCTTCACATACATTATGGTGGCGGTTCTCTATGGACATGGCCTTTACATACATTATGGTGGAGGTTCTCTATGGACATGGCCTTTACATACATTATGGTGGAGGTTCTCTATGGATATGGCCTTTACATACATTATGGTGGAGGTTCTCTGTAGACCTGCTCTTTACATACAGTATGGTGGAGGTTCTCTGTGTGGACTTGGCCTTCACATACATTATGGTTGAGGTTCTCTATGAACATGGCCTTTATATACATTATGGTGGCGGTTCTCTATGGACATGGCCTTTACATACATTATGGTGGAGGTTCTCTGTAGACCTGCTCTTTACATACATTATGGTGGAGGTTCTCTATGGACATGGCCTTTATATACATTATGGTGGCGGTTCTCTATGGACATGGCCTTTACATACATTATGGTGGAGGTTCTCTGTAGACCTGCTCTTTACATACATTATGGTGGCGGTTCTCTATGGACATGGCCTTTACATACATTATGGTGGAGGTGCTCTATGGACTTGGCCTTCACATACATTATGGTGGAGGTTCTCTGTAGACCTGCTCTTCACATACATTATGGTGGAGGTTCTCTATGGACATGGCCTTTATATACATTATGGTGGAGGTTCTCTGTAGACCTGCTCTTTACATACATTATGGTGGAGGTTCTCTATGTACATGGCCTTTATATACATTATGGTGGAGGTTCTCTATGGACATGGCCTTTACATACATTATGGTGGAGGTTCCCTATGGACATGGCCTTTATATACATTATGGTGGCGTTTCTCTATGGACATGGCCTTTATATACATTATGGTGGAGGTTCTCTGTAGACCTGCTCTTCACTTACATTATGGTGGAGGTTCTCTGTATGTACATGGCCTTTATATACATTATGGTGGAGGTTCTCTATGGACATGGCCTTTACATACATTATGGTGGAGGTTCTCTATGGAAATGGCCTTCACGTACATTATGGTGGAGGTTCT
Source organism: Rhinoderma darwinii (assembly GCF_050947455.1). Lineage (NCBI taxonomy): Eukaryota > Metazoa > Chordata > Amphibia > Anura > Rhinodermatidae > Rhinoderma > Rhinoderma darwinii. The sequence goes on along the minus strand of NC_134692.1, from coordinate 147,411,089 downwards.
CTGTAGACCTGCTCTTTACATACATTATGGTGGAGGTTCTCTATGGACATGGCCTTTACATACATTATGGTGGAGGTTCTCTGTAGACCTGCTCTTCACATACACTATGGTGGAGGTTCTCTATGGACATGGCCTTTACATACATTATGGTGGAGGTTTTCTGTGTGGACTTGGCCTTCACATACATTATGGTGGAGGTTCTCTGTAGACCTGCTCTTTACATACATTATGGTGGCGGTTCTCTATGGACATGGCCTTTACATACATTATGGTGGAGGTGCTCTATGGACTTGGCCTTCACATACATTATGGTGGAGGTTCTCTGTAGACCTGCTCTTCACATACATTATGGTGGAGGTTCTCTATGGACATGGCCTTTATATACATTATGGTGGAGGTTCTCTGTAGACCTGCTCTTTACATACATTATGGTGGAGGTTCTCTATGTACATGGCCTTTATATACATTATGGTGGAGGTTCTCTATGGACATGGCCTTTACATACATTATGGTGGAGGTTCCCTATGGACATGGCCTTTATATACATTATGGTGGCGTTTCTCTATGGACATGGCCTTTATATACATTATGGTGGAGGTTCTCTGTAGACCTGCTCTTCACTTACATTATGGTGGAGGTTCTCTGTATGTACATGGCCTTTATATACATTATGGTGGAGGTTCTCTATGGACATGGCCTTTACATACATTATGGTGGAGGTTCTCTATGGAAATGGCCTTCACGTACATTATGGTGGAGGTTCTCTGTAGACCTGCTCTTTACATACATTATGGTGGAGGTTCTCTATGGACATGGCCTTTACATACATTATGGTGGAGGTTCTCTGTAGACCTGCTCTTCACATACACTATGGTGGAGGTTCTCTATGGACATGGCCTTTACATACATTATGGTGGAGGTTTTCTGTGTGGACTTGGCCTTCACATACATTATGGTGGAGGTTCTCTATGGACATGGCCTTTATATACATTATAGTGGCAGTTCTCTATGGACATGGCCTTCACATACATTATGGTGGAGGTTTTCTGTGTGGACTTGGCCTTCACATACATTATGGTGGAGGTTCTCTATGGACATGGCCTTTATATACATTATAGTGGCGGTTCTCTATGGACTTGGCCTTCACATACATTATGGTGGAGGTTCTCTATGTACATGGCCTTTACATACATTATGGTGGAGGTTCTCTCTATGGACATGGCCTTTACATACATTATGGTGGCGGTTCTCTATGGACATGGCCTTTATATACATTATGGTGGCGGTTCTCTATGGACATGGCCTTTACATACATTATGGTGGATGTTCTCTGTATGGACATGGCCTTTACATACATTATGGTGGAGGTTCTCTGTAGACCTGCTCTTCACATACACTATGGTGGAGGTTCTCTATGGAAATGGCCTTTACATACATTATGGTGGAGGTTCTCTATGGAAATGGCCTTTACATACATTATGGTGGAGGTTCTCTGTAGACCTGCTCTTTACATACATTATGGTGGAGGTTCTCTGTGTGGACTTGGCCTTCACATACATTATGGTGGCGGTTCTCTATGGACATGGCCTTTACATACATTATGGTGGAGGTTCTCTATGGACATGGCCTTTACATACTTTATGGTGGAGGTTCTCTATGGATATGGCCTTTACATACATTATGGTGGAGGTTCTCTGTGTGGACTTGGCCTTCACATACATTATGGTGGAGGTTCTCTGTAGACCTGCTCTTTACATACAGTATGGTGGAGGTTCTCTGTGTGGACTTGGCCTTCACATACATTATGGTTGAGGTTCTCTATGAACATGGCCTTTATATACATTATGGTGGCGGTTCTCTATGGACATGGCCTTTACATACATTATGGTGGAGGTTCTCTGTAGACCTGCTCTTTACATACATTATGGTGGAGGTTCTCTGTGTGGACTTGGCTTTTATATACATTATGGTGGCGGTTCTCTATGGACATGGCCTTTACATACATTATGGTGGAGGTTCTCTGTAGACCTGCTCTTTACATACATTATGGTGGAGGTTCTCTATGGACATGGCCTTTACATACATTATGGTGGATGTTCTCTGTATGGACATGGCCTTTACATACATTATGGTGGAGGTTCTCTGTAGACCTGCTCTTTACATACATTATGGTGGAGGTTCTCTATGGACATGGCCTTTACATACATTATGGTGGAGGTTCTCTGTAGACCTGCTCTTTACATACATTATGGTGGCGGTTCTCTATGGACATGACCTTTACATACATTATGGTGGAGGTGCTCTATGGACTTGGCCTTCACACACATTATGGTGGAGGTTCTCTGTAGACCTGCTCTTCACATACATTATGGTGGAGGTTCTCTATGGACATGGCCTTTATATACATTATGGTGGAGGTTCTCTGTAGACCTGCTCTTTACATACATTATGGTGGAGGTTCTCTATGTACATAGCCTTTATATACATTATGGTGGAGGTTCTCTATGGACATGGCCTTTACATACATTATGGTGGAGGTTCCCTATGGACATGGCCTTTAAATACATTATGGTGGCGGTTCTCTATGGACATGGCCTTTATATACATTATGGTGGAGGTTCTCTGTAGACCTGCTCTTCACTTACATTATGGTGGAGGTTCTCTGTATGTACATGGCCTTTATATACATTATGGTGGAGGTTCTCTATGGACATGGCCTTTACATACATTATGGTGGATGTTCTCTATGGACATGGCCTTTATATACATTATGGTGGAGGTTCTCTGTAGACCTGTTCTTCACATACACTATGGTGGAGGTTCTCTGTATGTACATGGCCTTTACATACATTATGGTGGAGGTGCTCTATGGACTTGGCCTTCACATACATTATGGTGGAGGTTCTTTGTATGTACATGGCCTTCACATACATTATGGTGGAGGTTCTCTGTAGACCTGTTCTTTACATACATTATGGTGGAGGTGCTCTATGGACTTGGCCTTCACATACATTATGGTGGAGGTTCTCTGTAGACCTGCTCTTTACATACATTATGGTGGAGGTGCTCTGTAGACCTGCTCTTTACATACATTATGGTGGAGGTTCTCTGTGTGGACTTGGCCTTCACATACATTATGGTGGAGGTTCTCTGTAGACCTGCTCTTTACATACATTATGGTGGAGGTTCTCTGTGTGGACTTGGCCTTTACATACATTATGGTGGAGGTTCTCTGTAGACCTGCTCTTTACATACATTATGGTGGAGGTTCTCTATGGAAATGGCCTTTACATACATTATGGTGGAGGTTCTCTATGGACTTGGCCTTTATATACATTATGGTGGAGGTTCTCTGTGTGGACTTGGCCTTCACATACATTATGGTGGCGGTTCTCTATGGACATGGCCTTTACATACATTATGGTGGAGGTGCTCTATGGACTTGGCCTTCACATACATTATGGTGGAGGTTCTCTATGGACATGGCCTTTACATACATTATGGTGGAGGTGCTCTATGGACTTGGCCTTCACATACATTATGGTGGAGGTTCTCTATGGACATGGCCTTTACATACATTATGGTGGAGGTGCTCTATGGACTTGGCCTTCACATACACTACGGTGGAGGTTCTCTGTAGACCTGCTCTTCACATACACTACGGTGGAGGTTCTGTGAGGGTATTATATTGTTTTTCTATAGCACAGTGCATGCCCCATATTTCCTTTCTGTGAATACCTTGAACTCACCTTGGTACGAATCCGCAGGTGATCATAGGCATGGAATTCTGGGTTTTCATGTGGGTGATTCTGTTTCTGGAGCCAGGCATTCAGCATACAGACCCCCACACCTGGAAGGGCCACAAGGAAAGTCAGGATCTTCCAGATGCGAGCTGAGGGACAGAGGAGTCGGAGTTAATAAGCTCCACAGAGACGGCCAGCATTCAGAGAGGGGGATAAACGCTCCTCTCCATTCACATTGCCGCTGGGACCCCCATCATGTCCTGTGTACTGAAGTTGTTGGGATTTATTCTGGTGAGTGATAGATTCAGGGCACAGGGCGGGTGAGATAGTCTGCAGCTAAAGTCAATGGACAAATTACTAGAGCTTGGATTCTTCTAGTTGGCTGTAAATGGACGGAGAGGTTTGTGTGGTCTCTGCAGAACAATGTCTATATACAGTACATATTATTGTGGGACCCCCTTATGTCCTGACTGCAAAGCGTTAACAGTGATAATTATTGGGGTACCGTCTGCCCTCACCCAGCAGCCCTGACCCCATAGGGAAGGTGGTCGTGGCCTTGCCAGGGTTAACGGGTGAGGACTGCGGGCAGGACGGACTCAGGTTGCAGATTTGTCATTGCGCCAAGTTCTGGTTTCAGCTGCAAGGAAACCGTGAAGCAATAAACACGAGTGTAATTATACGTGAGGTGCGGGGGCTGGGCAACCCCTATAACGCTGCACTCCCATCATCTCATACAACACGGGCCGAGGGCACTGGTGCCCATTAATATCATAAGTGACCTCCAAATCCCAAAATACTAGTGAGGCACCAGCAATCCCGAACCTCAGCAATATCCACACCCTAGGTCCTAAAGATCCTCCTGATCTGCTTCTTAAAAAGTGTGACCAAAAATCTAACTAGGAGGGTGGTAAACAGGGAGTGCAGGGTAACGGGGAAGAATAGGGGCAGTAGACAGGGAGTGCGGCGTAACTGGGAAGAATAGGGGCAGGAAACAGGGAGTGCGGCGTAACTGGGAAGAATAGGGGCAGGAAACAGGGAGTGCAGGGTAACTGGGAAGAATAGGGGCAGTAGACAGGGAGTGCGGCGTAACTGGGAAGAATAGGGGCAGGAAACGGGGGGTGCGGGGTAACTGGGAAGAATAGGGGCAGTAAACGGGGGGTGCGGGGTAACTGGGAAGAATAGGGTCTGTAAACAGTGGGTACGTGGTAACTGGGAAGAATAGGGGCGATAAACAGGGAGTGCGGGGTAACTGGGAAGAATAGGGGCGGTAAACAGGGGGTGCGGGGTAACTGGGAAGAATAGGGGCGGTAAACAGGGGGTGCGGGGTAACTGGGAAGAATAGGGGCAGGAAACGGGGGGTGCGGGGTAACTGGGAAGAATAGGGGCGGTAAACAGGGAGTGCGGGGTAACTGGGAAGAATAGGGGCAGTAAATAGGGGGTGCGGGGTAACTGGGAAGAATAGGGGCGGTAAACAGAGGGTGCGGGGTAAATGGGAAGAATAGGGGCAGTAAACAGAGGGTGCGGGGTAACTGGGAAGAATAGGGGCAGTAAATAGGGGGTGCGGGGTAACTGGGAAGAATAGGGGCGGTAAACAGAGGGTGTGGGGTAACTGGGAAGAATAGGGGCAGTAAACAGGGGGTGCGGGGTAATTGGGAAGAATAGGGTCAGTAGACAGGGGGTGCGGGGTAACTGGGAAGAATAGGGGCAGTAAACAGGGGGTGCGGGGTAACTGGGAAGAATAGGGGCAGTAAACAGGGGGTGCGGGGTAACAGGGAAGAATAGGGGCAGTAAACAGGGGGTGCGGGGTAACTGGGAAGAATAGGGGCAGTAAACAGGGGGTGCGGGGTAACTGGGAAGAATAGGGGCGGTAAACAGGGGGTGCGGGTCAACTGGGAAGAATAGGGGCGGTAAACAGGGGGTGCGGGGTAACTGGGAAGAATAGGGGCGGTAAATAGGGGGTGCGGGTCAACTGGGAAGAATAGGGGCGGTAAACAGGGGGTGCGGGGTAACTGGGAAGAATAGGGGCGGTAAACAGAGGATGCGGGGTAACTGGGAAGAATAGGGGCAGTAAACAGAGGGTGTGGGGTAACTGGGAAGAATAGGGGCAGTAAACAGGGGGTGCGGGGTAACTGGGAAGAATAGGGGCAGGAAACGGGGGGTGCGGGGTAACTGGGAAGAATAGGGGCTGTAAACAGAGGGTGTGGGGTAACTGGGAAGAATAGGGGCAGTAAACAGGGGGTGCGGGGTAACTGGGAAGAATAGGGGCAGGAAACGGGGCGTGCGGGGTAACTGGGAAGAATAGGGGCTGTAAACAGAGGGTACGTGGTAACTGGGAAGAATAGGGGCGGTAAATAGGGGGTGCGGGGTAACTGGGAAGAATAGGGGCAGTAAATAGGGGGTGCGGGGTAACTGGGAAGAATAGGGGCGGTAAACAGAGGGTGCGGGGTAACTGGGAAGAATAGGGGCAGTAAACAGGGGGTGCGGGGTAACTGGGAAGAATAGGGGCAGTAAACAGGGGGTGCGGGGTAACTGGGAAGAATAGGGGCAGGAAACAGGGGGTGCGGGGTAACTGGGAAGAATAGGGGCAGTAAACAGGGGGTGCGGGGTAACTGGGAAGAATAGGGTCAGGAAACAGGGGGTGCGGGGTAACTGGGAAGAATAGGGGCAGTAAACAGGGGGTGCGGGGTAACTGGGAAGAATAGGGGCAGGAAACGGGGGGTGCGGGGTAACTGGGAAGAATAGGGGCAGTAAACGGGGGGGTGCGGGGTAAGTGGGAAGAATAGGGGCAGTAAACGGGGGGTGCGGGGTAACTGGGAAGAATAGGGGCAGTAGACAGGGAGTGCGGGGTAACTGGGAAGAATAGGGGCAGGAGACAGGGAGTGCGGGGTAACTGGGAAGAATAGGGGCAGGAAACAGGGGGTGCGGGGTAACTGGGAAGAATAGGGGCAGGAAACAGGGGGTGCAGGTAACGGGGGCAGCTGAGGCATTGTGTGGAGGGTGCAGGGTTATTGGTGGCGGTCGCTATACGGTTATCGGTGGCGGTCGCTGCAGGGTTATCGGTGGCGGTCGCTGCAGGGTTATCGGTGGCGGTCGCTGCAGGGTTATCGGTGGCGGTCGCTGCAGGGTTATCGGTGGCGGTCGCTGCAGGGTTATCGGTGGCGGTCACTGCAGGGTCTGCTATGGCAGGTATTTGCCAGTAGTTGGTGCAGGATGGGGAGGGTTTGGAGTCATTTGTACAGGTAGGTACAGGAGGGTAATTATGTTCTTGGAGTCCCCCCCCAGCTCTCACCTCCGCCGGGCCCGTGGGTTCCGGTTGCCATGTGTCTCCTGAATAGAAGTTGAGCTCCTGAATTTGCCATCTTGTAACGGTGCGGAGCTTGTTGGGGGTCCGTGCGCACGCTCTGTGAAGGTCACTGGGTCTTGTGAATAAATAATCCAGGGGCCGAGTCCAAGTTGAAATGTCCTGGGAAGGGGCCAAGTCCTCAGCTGTGATTATCCGTCACACTCTGGGGGCGGCACAGTCCCCAATACTAGAGGGCACGCAGCCTGGAGATGGCACCCGGGCAGACCCTCAAACCGTGGCTGAGGCCCCCACATTTATTCACAGCCCTGGTCTCAGTGACGCCCCAGGACCCTCTGATGTCTGTTCTGTGAGGGGCTTCACTGGGGCCAACACTTACCCGTGACCCTCAGTGTCAGAGATTCAGACCTAGGGGGGGCCGGGCACAGTCACAACTGCAGGTCTCAGGGGCAAATAAACAACTAGTGCAGCTAAGAACGCCCTATGTGATCCTGTGCAGTCCTCGTACAGTGGGCACCACACTACATGGCGGCCCCGTGGCGCACTTGCGGCTCAGCTCATGTGGTTACGGACAGGGATGTTCCTGGTGGGACATGTGAAGGAGAAGCTGGTAGATGGGACCGAATGGCGCTTCCTCAGTCCATACAACGTTTTCTAACAGGTGAGTGACTCCGTGACTTGTTGTGGGACCGCGCCGTCCCGACACCTTCCCCCAGGGACCAAGGTCGGAGACTTCTGATAACTTCCACAAATGATATTAAAGATCTGAAGGAGGAGCGAGCGGTGATGTCCCACGTGTGGGGGAGGGGTCCAGCACGATGAGGGTCTACATGTGGACATTGTGTAATATATTACGGAGCTCAATACTCAGAACAACCCATCCCCCACCCGTACGTCTCCTCCGGACCTGCAGCCATTATCTGTGCATGTCCTAATCGTGAAGCAACAAGACATTTCCTCATCTTCTGCGGTGATGGACATCTTGTAATCATGGCGTAACCTGAACATGTGAATCAGACAGCAGGGGGCGCTATCCTGAGTCCAGGACATCATTAATGGTGGTAATGGGGTGGGGGCCCAGGTAAAGCTCCAGCACAGGGGCCAATTTTAACCTCTTCCCTGTGTAACCAGCGACCGTGATGTCATCTAGTCCAAGCCAAGAACTTCTCATAGAACCGTGCGGCTCCCCAGACGGTCGGGCGTGACCCCTGCTGACCGCCCCCCATAGTGTAAAGTGCAGAACATGGTCCTCCGCAGGCGGGAAAAAAAATAACAACGAGACTCAGTCCAATTTAATGACATATTTTATTGAGCCCCCCCCTCTTTATGTACAATGACTCCCCCAAGATAAAAGCTCAGCGCTGAGGCCGCAGTCCACGCCACACTTCAGCATTTCCCGGAGCAGCCTGCACAAGAAAATCACACACGTCAAACAGACAAAAGGGTTAACAAACGTAGAACACCCCAAAACTGCCATCAAAAACGTACTAAGGCCGGCCGCACGCACCAAGTCCGGGCCACTGCTCTCTACACCCACTACTATCCCCTCCACCGCCTCCGGCCCCCCACCGCCTCCGGCCCTCCACCGCCTCCGGCCCCCGGCCCTCCACCGCCTCCGGCCCCCGGCCCTCCACCGCCTCCGGCCCCCCACTGCCCTCCTCTTTACGTTCGCACTTGCTTCACTATCATTTTACCTGTGAACTTCACCTCTACATAACATTCGGGGCTTCGTTAACGGTGCCTATTTTTTTATAACATAATATTCTCACCTCTGTATCCGTTCTCATAATATCCTGTCTGTCCGTAAGCAGATTCCTCAGGTGCTGGGTAAAAAGAATAATTATTACTAGGACCCCGTATGTTACTCGTCTGTGTACTATGTAATAACCCCCAATATATGCCCCTGAAATATAAAACCGGCGATTGCGTCATTAACTAAAGATTAACACATTGAAGACCCAAAATGTATTTGTATCTCCGTAATGTGAGAAAAGAAATCGCCGACGACCCCATCAAGTCTCACGTCCTATACGTTTTATATGCTGCGAATACTGGGAGGGAAATTTGCCCTGTATGACCTCATCATTATCCCCTCCAGTCAGTGAGGTAATATCCCACATATAGTACCTACCGTACGTCCATGGGCCCTGGCCTCCTCCAAGTTGCTGATATCCACCTACAGATGCAAATTATTGTTATGAACACAAGAAAATCAGAGAGTTTGAGGGTGGAAACAGTAACGGTAAAATAGTGCAGAGAGCTAAATAATAGTAACATGTGGAAAAAAAGTATGTTATGTGAGAGTATAAGTCAGCGGGGAGCAGGGTGAGTATGTTATGTGAGAGTATAAGTCAGTGGGGAGCAGGGTGAGTATGTTATGTGAGAGTATAAGTCAGTGGTGGAGCAGGGTGAGTATGTTATGTGAGAGTATAAGTCAGTGGTGGAGCAGGGTGAGTATGTTATGTGAGAGTATAAGTCAGTGGTGGAGCAGGGTGAGTATGTTATGTGAGAGTATAAGTCAGTGGGGGAGCAGGGTACATATGTTATGTGAGAGTATAAGTCAGTGGTGGAGCAGGGTGAGTATGTTATGTGAGAGTATAAGTCAGTGGTGGAGCAGGGTGAGTATGTTATGTGAGAGTATAAGTCAGCGGGGAGCAGGGTACATATGTTATGTGAGAGTATAAGTCAGCGGGGAGCAGGGTGAGTATGTTATGTGAGAGTATAAGTCAGTGGTGGAGCAGGGTGAGTATGTTATGTGAGAGTATAAGTCAGTGGTGGAGCAGGGTGAGTATGTTATGTGAGAGTATAAGTCAGCGGGGAGCAGGGTACATATGTTATGTGAGAGTATAAGTCAGCGGGGAGCAGGGTGAGTATGTTATGTGAGAGTATAAGTCAGTGGTGGAGCAGGGTGAGTATGTTATGTGAGAATATAAGTCAGTGGGGGAGCACGGTACATATGTTATGTGAGAGTATAAGTCAGTGGGGGAGCAGGGTACATATGTTATGTGAGAGTATAAGTCAGTGGGGGAGCAGGGTACATATGTTATGTGAGAGTATAAGTCAGTGGGGAGCAGGGTACATATGTTATGTGAGAGTATAAGTCAGTGGGGAGCAGGGTGAGTATGTTATGTGAGAGTATAAGTCAGTGGGGAGCAGGGTACATATGTTATGTGAGAGTATAAGTCAGTGGGGAGCAGGGTGAGTATGTTATGTGAGAGTATAAGTCAGTGGGGAGCAGGGTGAGTATGTTATGTGAGAGTATAAGTCAGTGGTGGAGCAGGGTGAGTATGTTATGTGAGAGTATAAGTCAGTGGGGGAGCAGGGTACATATGTTATGTGAGAGTATAAGTCAGTGGGAAGCAGGGTGAGTATGTTATGTGAGAGTATAAGTCAGTGGTGGAGCAGGGTGAGTATGTTATGTGAGAGTATAAGTCAGTGGTGGAGCAGGGTGAGTATGTTATGTGAGAGTATAAGTCAGTGGGGAGCAGGGTAAGTATGTTATGTGAGAGTATAAGTCAGCGGAGGAGCAGGGTGAGTATGTTATGTGAGTATATAAGTCAGTGGGGGAGCAGGGTACATATGTTATGTGAGAGTATAAGTCAGTGGGGGAGCAGGGTGAGTATGTTATGTGAGAGTATAAGTCAGTGGGGGAGCACGGTACATATGTTCTGTGAGAGTATAAGTCAGTGGGGAGCAGGGTAAGTATGTTATGTGAGAGTATAAGTCAGTGGGGAGCAGGGTAAGTATGTTATGTGAGAGTATAAGTCAGTGGGGAGCAGGGTTAGTATGTTATGTGAGTATAAGTCAGTGGGGAGCAGGGTGAGTATGTTATGTGAGAGTATAAGTCAGTGGGGAGCAGGGTAAGTATGTTATGTGAGAGTATAAGTCAGTGGGGAGCAGGGTAAGTATGTTATGTGAGAGTATAAGTCAGTGGTGGAGCAGGGTGAGTATGTTATGTGAGAGTATAAGTCAGTGGGGAGCAGGGTGAGTATGTTATGTGAGAGTATAAGTCAGTGGGGGAGCAGGGTACATATGTTATGTGAGAGTATAAGTCAGTGGGGGAGCAGGGTGAGTATGTTATGTGAGAGTATAAGTCAGTGGGGGAGCACGGTACATATGTTATGTGAGAGTATAAGTCACTGGGGGAGCACGGTACATATGTTATGTGAGAGTATAAGTCAGTGGGGGAGCAGGGTACATATGTTATGTGAGAGTATAAGTCAGTGGGGGAGCAGGGTGAGTATGTTATGTGAGAGTATAAGTCAGTGGGGGAGCAGGGTACATATGTTATGTGAGAGTATAAGTCAGTGGGGGAGCAGGGTAAGTATGTTATGTGAGAGTATAAGTCAGTGGGGAGCCGGGTGAGTATGTTATGTGAGAGTATAAGTCAGTGGGGAGCAGGGTGAGTATGTTATGTGAGAGTATAAGTCAGTGGGGAGCAGGGTGAGTATGTTATGTGAGAGTATAAGTCAGTGGTGGAGCAGGGTGAGTAGGTTATGTGAGAGTATAAGTCAGTGGGGGAGCACGGTACATATGTTATGTGAGAGTATAAGTCAGTGGGGAGCAGGGTGAGTATGTTATGTGAGAGTATAAGTCGGTGGGGAGCAGGGTGAGTATGTTATGTGAGAGTATAAGTCAGTGGAGGAGCAGGGTGAGTATGTTATGTGAGAGTATAAGTCAGTGGGAAGCAGGGTTAGTATGTTATGTGAGTATAAGTCAGTGGGGAGCAGGGTGAGTATGTTATGTGAGAGTATAAGTCAGTGGGGGAGCACGGTACATATGTTATGTGAGAGTATAAGTCAGTGGGGGAGCAGGGTACATATGTTATGTGAGAGTATAAGTCAGTGGGGGAGCAGGGTGAGTATGTTATGTGAGAGTATAAGTCAGTGGAGGAGCAGGGTGATTATGTTATGTGAGAGTATAAGTCAGCGAGGAGCAGGGTGAGTATGTTATGTGAGAGTATAAGTCAGTGGGGAGCAGGGTAAGTATGTTATGTGAGAGTATAAGTCAGTGGTGGAGCAGGGTGAGTATGTTATGTGAGAGTATAAGTCAGTGGGGAGCAGGGTGAGTATGTTATGTGAGAGTATAAGTCAGTGGGGGAGCAGGGTACATATGTTATGTGAGAGTATAAGTCAGTGGGGGAGCAGGGTGAGTATGTTATGTGAGAGTATAAGTCAGTGGGGGAGCACGGTACATATGTTATGTGAGAGTATAAGTCAGTGGGGAGCAGGGTGAGTATGTTATGTGAGAGTATAAGTCAGTGGGGGAGCAGGGTAAGCATGTTATGTGAAAGTATAAGTCAGTGGGGAGCAGGGTGAGTATGTTATGTGAGAGTATAAGTCAGTGGGGGAGCAGGGTGAGTATGTTATGTGAGAGTATAAGTCAGTGGGGAGCAGGGTGAGTATGTTATGTGAGAGTATAAGTCAGTGAGGAGCAGGGTGAGTATGTTATGTGAGAGTATAAGTCAGTGGGGGAGCAGGGTACATATGTTATGTGAGAGTATAAGTCAGTGGGGAGCAGGGTGAGTATGTTATGTGAGAGTATAAGTCAGTGGTGGAGCAGGGTGAGTATGTTATGTGAGAGTATAAGTCAGTGGTGGAGCAGGGTGAGTATGTTATGTGAGAATATAAGTCAGTGGGGGAGCACGGTACATATGTTATGTGAGAGTATAAGTCAGTGGGGGAGCAGGGTACATATGTTATGTGAGAGTATAAGTCAGTGGGGGAGCAGGGTACATATGTTATGTGAGAGTATAAGTCAGTGGGGAGCAGGGTACATATGTTATGTGAGAGTATAAGTCAGCGGGGAGCAGGGTGAGTATGTTATGTGAGAGTATAAGTCAGTGGTGGAGCAGGGTGAGTATGTTATGTGAGAATATAAGTCAGTGGGGGAGCACGGTACATATGTTATGTGAGAGTATAAGTCAGTGGGGGAGCAGGGTACATATGTTATGTAAGAGTATAAGTCAGTGGGGGAGCAGGGTACATATGTTATGTGAGAGTATAAGTCAGTGGGGAGCAGGGTACATATGTTATGTGAGAGTATAAGTCAGTGGGGAGCAGGGTGAGTATGTTATGTGAGAGTATAAGTCAGTGGGGAGCAGGGTACATATGTTATGTGAGAGTATAAGTCAGTGGGGAGCAGGGTGAGTATGTTATGTGAGAGTATAAGTCAGTGGGGAGCAGGGTGAGTATGTTATGTGAGAGTATAAGTCAGTGGTGGAGCAGGGTGAGTATGTTATGTGAGAGTATAAGTCAGTGGGGGAGCAGGGTACATATGTTATGTGAGAGTATAAGTCAGTGGGAAGCAGGGTGAGTATGTTATGTGAGAGTATAAGTCAGTGGGAAGCAGGGTTAGTATGTTATGTGAGTATAAGTCAGTGGGGAGCAGGGTGAGTATGTTATGTGAGAGTATAAGTCAGTGGGGGAGCAAGGTACATATGTTATGTGAGAGTATAAGTCAGTGGGGGAGCAGGGTACATATGTTATGTGAGAGTATAAGTCAGTGGGGGAGCAGGGTGAGTATGTTATGTGAGAGTATAAGTCAGTGGAGGAGCAGGGTGATTATGTTATGTGAGAGTATAAGTCAGCGAGGAGCAGGGTGAGTATGTTATGTGAGAGTATAAGTCAGTGGGGAGCAGGGTAAGTATGTTATGTGAGAGTATAAGTCAGTGGTGGAGCAGGGTGAGTATGTTATGTGAGAGTATAAGTCAGTGGGGAGCAGGGTGAGTATGTTATGTGAGAGTATAAGTCAGTGGGGGAGCAGGGTACATATGTTATGTGAGAGTATAAGTCAGTGGGGGAGCAGGGTGAGTATGTTATGTGAGAGTATAAGTCAGTGGGGGAGCACGGTACATATGTTATGTGAGAGTATAAGTCAGTGGGGAGCAGGGTGAGTATGTTATGTGAGAGTATAAGTCAGTGGGGGAGCAGGGTAAGCATGTTATGTGAAAGTATAAGTCAGTGGGGAGCAGGGTGAGTATGTTATGTGAGAGTATAAGTCAGTGGGGGAGCAGGGTGAGTATGTTATGTGAGAGTATAAGTCAGTGGGGAGCAGGGTGAGTATGTTATGTGAGAGTATAAGTCAGCGAGGAGCAGGGTGAGTATGTTATGTGAGAGTATAAGTCAGTGGGGAGCAGGGTAAGTATGTTATGTGAGAGTATAAGTCAGCGGGGAGCAGGGTGAGTACGTTATGTGAGAGTATAAGTCAGTGGGGAGCAGGGTAAGCATGTTATGTGAAAGTATAAGTCAGTGGGGAGCAGGGTGAGTATGTTATGTGAGAGTATAAGTCAGTGGGGGAGCAGGGTACATATGTTATGTGAGAGTATAAGTCAGTGGGGGAGCAGGGTGAGTATGTTATGTGAGAGTATAAGTCAGTGGGGGAGCACGGTACATATGTTATGTGAGAGTATAAGTCAGTGGGGGAGCACGGTACATATGTTATGTGAGAGTATAAGTCAGTGGGGGAGCACGGTACATATGTTATGTGAGAGTATAAGTCAGTGGGGGAGCAGGGTACATATGTTATGTGAGAGTATAAGTCAGTGGGGGAGCAGGGTGAGTATGTTATGTGAGAGTATAAGTCAGTGGGGGAGCAGGGTACATATGTTATGTGAGAGTATAAGTCAGTGGGGGAGCAGGGTAAGTATGTTATGTGAGAGTATAAGTCAGTGGGGAGCCGGGTGAGTATGTTATGTGAGAGTATAAGTCAGTGGGGAGCAGGGTGAGTATGTTATGTGAGAGTATAAGTCAGTGGGGAGCAGGGTGAGTATGTTATGTGAGAGTATAAGTCAGTGGAGGAGCAGGGTGAGTAGGTTATGTGAGAGTATAAGTCAGTGGGGGAGCACGGTACATATGTTATGTGAGAGTATAAGTCAGTGGGGAGCAGGGTGAGTATGTTATGTGAGAGTATAAGTCGGTGGGGAGCAGGGTGAGTATGTTATGTGAGAGTATAAGTCAGTGGAGGAGCAGGGTGAGTATGTTATGTGAGAGTATAAGTCAGTGGGAAGCAGGGTTAGTATGTTATGTGAGTATAAGTCAGTGGGGAGCAGGGTGAGTATGTTATGTGAGAGTATAAGTCAGTGGGGGAGCACGGTACATATGTTATGTGAGAGTATAAGTCAGTGGGGGAGCAGGGTACATATGTTATGTGAGAGTATAAGTCAGTGGGGGAGCAGGGTGAGTATGTTATGTGAGAGTATAAGTCAGTGGAGGAGCAGGGTGATTATGTTATGTGAGAGTATAAGTCAGCGAGGAGCAGGGTGAGTATGTTATGTGAGAGTATAAGTCAGTGGGGAGCAGGGTAAGTATGTTATGTGAGAGTATAAGTCAGTGGTGGAGCAGGGTGAGTATGTTATGTGAGAGTATAAGTCAGTGGGGAGCAGGGTGAGTATGTTATGTGAGAGTATAAGTCAGTGGGGGAGCAGGGTACATATGTTATGTGAGAGTATAAGTCAGTGGGGGAGCAGGGTGAGTATGTTATGTGAGAGTATAAGTCAGTGGGGGAGCACGGTACATATGTTATGTGAGAGTATAAGTCAGTGGGGAGCAGGGTGAGTATGTTATGTGAGAGTATAAGTCAGTGGGGGAGCAGGGTAAGCATGTTATGTGAAAGTATAAGTCAGTGGGGAGCAGGGTGAGTATGTTATGTGAGAGTATAAGTCAGTGGGGGAGCAGGGTGAGTATGTTATGTGAGAGTATAAGTCAGTGGGGAGCAGGGTGAGTATGTTATGTGAGAGTATAAGTCAGTGAGGAGCAGGGTGAGTATGTTATGTGAGAGTATAAGTCAGTGGGGAGCAGGGTAAGTATGTTATGTGAGAGTATAAGTCAGCGGGGAGCAGGGTGAGTACGTTATGTGAGAGTATAAGTCAGTGGGGAGCAGGGTAAGCATGTTATGTGAAAGTATAAGTCAGTGGGGAGCAGGGTGAGTATGTTATGTGAGAGTATAAGTCAGTGGTGGTGCAGGGTGAGTATGTTATGTGAGAGTATAAGTCAGTGGGGAGCAGGGTAAGTATGTTATGTGAGAGTATAAGTCAGCGGGGAGCAGGGTAAGTATGTTATGTGAGAGTATAAGTCAGTGGGGAGCAGGGTAAGCATGTTATGTGAAAGTATAAGTCAGTGGGGAGCAGGGTGAGTATGTTATGTGAGAGTATAAGTCAGTGGTGGAGCAGGGTACATATGTTATGTGAGAGTATAAGTCAGTGGGGAGCAGGGTGAGTATGTTATGTGAGAGTATAAGTCAGTGGGGGAGCAGGGTACATATGTTATGTGAGAGTATAAGTCAGTGGGGGAGCAGGGTACATATGTTATGTGAGAGTATAAGTCAGTGGGGAGCAGGGTAAGCATGTTATGTGAAAGTATAAGTCAGTGGGGAGCAGGGTGAGTATGTTATGTGAGAGTATAAGTCAGTGGGTAGCAGGGTGAGTATGTTATGTGAGAGTATAAGTCAGTGGGGAGCAGGGTACATATGTTATGTGAGAGTATAAGTCAGTGGGGGAGCAGGGTAAGTATGTTATGTGAGAGTATGTCAGTGGGGAGCAGGGTGAGTATGTTATGTGAGAGTATAAGTCAGTGGGGAGCAGGGTGAGTATGTTATGTGAGAGTATAAGTCAGTGGAGGAGCAGGGTGAGTATGTTATGTGAGAGTATAAGTCAGTGGGGAGCAGGGTGAGTATGTTATGTGAGAGTATAAGTCAGTGGGGAGCAGGGTGAGTATGTTATGTGAGAGTATAAGTCAGTGGGGAGCAGGGTGAGTATGTTATGTGAGAGTATAAGTCAGTGCAGGGTGAGAAAACAAATGATGAAAGTTCTTTTTGTAAGGAGTCTGGCTTTCCTCATTACACCTTGGTTCCCTAGCTGTACCTTGGCGAGGTTTCTCGTTGAGCGTAATTGGGGTGCTAGTGACCCTGATTGTGATATTCTGAATTGCAGAGGGATCTAAGAATATATGTGCCCATGTCTATGTGGATCCTTGGAAACAATAATTTGGGGGATAGACAGACAACAGGCGTTGGAGAGCTGTTGTGGGAGGACATGTAGACCGGAGTCAGACAGATTAGAGTGTTAGCTTCATGCTGCACACACAGACTCCTCGGCTGCCGGGGATAGGACTGGGGCATGCGGGAGACAGATAGAAGTCATATTTAGGATTTACAAGTGCCAGTCTATAAGCTGTGTGCCATGTAAGATCATGCGTTGGGTTGGGTATAATTCAGAAATAATCACATACCGTCAACAGGAGATGGAGGAGTCACTTCCTCTGTGAAAAGAAAAAGAAGATTTCAGTTTGAAGGAGGACAAGGAAAACAAAGGCTCAGAGGTAGAGACCGAGATCGGGTGGAGGTAGAGACCGAGATCGGGTGGAGGAAGAGACCGAGATCGGGTGGAGGAAGAGACCGAGATCGGGTGGAGGAAGAGACCGAGATCGGGTGGAGGAAGAGACCGAGATCGGGTGGAGGAAGAGACCGAGATCGGGTGGAGGAAGAGACCGAGATCGGGTGGAGGAAGAGACCGAGATCGGGTGGAGGAAGAGACCGAGATCGGGTGGAGGAAGAGACCGAGATCGGGTGGAGGAAGAGACCGAGATCGGGTGGAGGAAGAGACCGAGATCGGGTGGAGGAAGAGACCGAGATCGGGTGGAGGAAGAGACCGAGATCGGGTGGAGGAAGAGACCGAGATCGGATGGAGGAAGAGACCGAGATCGGGTGGAGGAAGAGACCGAGATCGGGTGGAGGAAGAGATAAAAGAGGAAGAAGAGGGTGAAAGATGGGCTAGGGGCAAAGTTATGGGGGTGCAGTAGTAGCAGTCGCACCAGGGACAAGGACGAGACACAACATTACATAGGACCTGTAGGTTACCTTCCACTGCGCTCTGTGATACCGGCTGTGTGGAAAATGGGATCTGTCCGGCTCCAGCTGTCAAAGAAGGTGCTGTATGGTCAGACACAAATCCCAATATACAGCGACCCAAAAAAGAAGTAAACGTCAGAGCCATGTCCGAGTGTAGGTACAGCCGCTCTACATACGGGATCCAGCGTGGGTACAGCCGCTCTACATACGGGATCCAGCGTGGGTACAGCCGCTCTACATACGGGATCCAGCGTGGGTACAGCCGCTCTACATACGGGATCCAGCGTGGGTACAGCCGCTCTACATACGGGATCCAGCGGCTCTACACACAGGGTGCAGCGGCTCTACACACAGGGTGCAGCGGCTCTACACACAGGGTGCAGCGGCTCTACACACAGGGTGCAGCGGCTCTACACACAGGGTGCAGCGGCTCTACACACAGGGTGCAGCGGCTCTACACACAGGGTGCAGCGCCTCTACACACAGGGTGCAGCGCCTCTACACACAGGGTGCAGCGGCTCTACACACAGGGTGCAGCGGCTCTACACACAGGGTGCAGCGGCTCTACACACAGGGTGCAGCGGCTCTACACTCAGCTTCTTCTGGATGTCTCACCGTATTTACTGCTGCTGGGATCGGGATACGCTGCCTGGGAGCCATAGGGAGACTTCCCTCCTGCTGGAACAAACACACGGAGCACATGAGAGACGCACAGAGACCGGCCAGGGTGGCGAAAACCGCGCACAAGCAGCGACGACAACTCACCGGACTTGTCATAACCCAGAGAATCCGCAGCCAGAGGTTGTGATCTGTACGGAAGCTTCCCGAAACCGCCTGCAACGGAGGAAGGAAGACGCCATTACTCAAGACCGGGGGGGGAGGAGGAAACGGAGCAAAAGGGTGGAGGGTGGACTCACCAAGGTTTGAGCTTTCCCCTGCGGGACCCTGGTAGGCGCTGAGTGGGGACTTTATTCCTACAAGGAGGAGACAGACAAAACCTTATAATGTACACCTTACCTCTGTTTTGGGGGTAGAACGTACATCATGTGTGACTGATATCAGCCGCTCCTCTTATATCACTCCAGTACTATTATATCCTCCAGAGACATTACATCATATGTGTGACTGATATCAGCCACTCCTCTTATATCACTCCAGCACTATTATATCCTCCAGAGACATTACATCATATGTGTGACTGATATCAGCCGCTCCTCTTATATCACTCCAGCACTATTATATCCTCCAGACATTACATCATATATGTGACTGATATCAGCCGCTCCTCTTATAACACTCCAGTACTATTATATCCTCCAGAGACATTACATCATGTGACTGATATCAGCCGCTCCTCTTATAACACTCCAGTACTATTATATCCTCCAGAGACATTACATCATATGTGACTGATATCAGCCGCTCCTCTTATATCACTCCAGTACTATTATATCCTCCAGAGACATTACATCATATGTGACTGATATCAGCCGCTCCTCTTATATCACTCCAGTACTATTATATCCTCCAGAGACATTACATCATATGTGTGACTGATATCAGCCGCTCCTCTTATATCACTCCAGCACTATTATATCCTCCAGAGACATTACATCATATGTGACTGATATCAGCCGCTCCTCTTATATCACTCCAGCACTATTATATCCTCCAGAGACATTACATCATATGTGTGACTGATATCAGCCGCTCCTCTTATATCACTCCAGCACTATTATATCCTCCAGACATTACATCATATATGTGACTGATATCAGCCGCTCCTCTTATAACACTCCAGCACTATTATATCCTCCAGAGACATTACATCATATGTGACTGATATCAGCCGCTCCTCTTATATCACTCCAGTACTATTATATCCTCCAGAGACATTACATCATATGTGTGACTGATATCAGCCGCTCCTCTTATATCACTCCAGTACTATTATATCCTCCAGAGACATTACATCATATGTGTGACTGATATC
Source organism: Rhinoderma darwinii (assembly GCF_050947455.1). Lineage (NCBI taxonomy): Eukaryota > Metazoa > Chordata > Amphibia > Anura > Rhinodermatidae > Rhinoderma > Rhinoderma darwinii. Next base: position 147,391,207 of record NC_134692.1, on the reverse strand, counting down.
AGCCGCTCCTCTTATATCACTCCAGTACTATTACATCCTCCAGAGACATTACATCATATGTGACTGATATCAGCCGCTCCTCTTATATCACTCCAGCACTATTATATCCTCCAGAGACATTACATCATATGTGACTGATATCAGCCGCTCCTCTTATATCCCTCCAGTACTATTATATCCTCCAGACATTACATCATATGTGACTGATATCAGCCGCTCCTCTTATATCACTCCAGTACTATTATATCCTCCAGACATTACATCATATGTGACTGATATCAGCCGCTCCTCTTATATCCCTCCAGTACTATTATATCCTCCAGAGACATTACATCATATGTGACTGATATCAGCCGCTCCTCTTATATCACTCCAGTACTATTATATCCTCCAGAGACATTACATCATATGTGTGACTGATATCAGCCGCTCCTCTTATATCACTCCAGCACTATTATATCCTCCAGAGACATTACATCATATATGTGACTGATATCAGCCGCTCCTCTTATATCACTCCAGTACTATTATATCCTCCAGAGACATTACATCATATGTGTGACTGATATCAGCCGCTCCTCTTATATCACTCCAGTACTATTATATCCTCCAGAGACATTACATCATATGTGACTGATATCAGCCGCTCCTCTTATATCACTCCAGTACTATTATATCCTCCAGAGACATTACATCATATGTGTGACTGATATCAGCCGCTCCTCTTATATCACTCCAGTACTATTATATCCTCCAGACATTACATCATATGTGACTGATATCAGCCGCTCCTCTTATAACACTCCAGTACTATTATATCCTCCAGACATTACATCATATGTGTGACTGATATCAGCCGCTCCTCTTATATCACTCCAGTACTATTATATCCTCCAGACATTACATCATATGTGTGACTGATATCAGCCGCTCCTCTTATATCACTCCAGTACTATTATATCCTCCAGACATTACATCATATGTGACTGATATCAGCCGCTCCTCTTATATCACTCCAGTACTATTATATCCTCCAGACATTACATCATATGTGACTGATATCAGCCGCTCCTCTTATATCCCTCCAGTACTATTATATCCTCCAGAGACATTACATCATATGTGACTGATATCAGCCGCTCCTCTTATATCACTCCAGTACTATTATATCCTCCAGAGACATTACATCATATGTGTGACTGATATCAGCCGCTCCTCTTATATCACTCCAGCACTATTATATCCTCCAGAGACATTACATCATATGTGTGACTGATATCAGTCGCTCCTCTTATATCACTCCAGTACTATTATATCCTCCAGAGACATTACATCATATATGTGACTGATATCAGCCGCTCCTCTTATATCACTCCAGTACTATTATATCCTCCAGAGACATTACATCATATGTGTGACTGATATCAGCCGCTCCTCTTATATCACTCCAGTACTATTATATCCTCCAGAGACATTACATCATATGTGACTGATATCAGCCGCTCCTCTTATATCACTCCAGTACTATTATATCCTCCAGAGACATTACATCATATGTGTGACTGATATCAGCCGCTCCTCTTATATCACATCAGCACTATTATATCCTCCAGAGACATTACATCATATGTGACTGATATCAGCCGCTCCTCTTATATCACTCCAGTACTATTATATCCTCCAGAGACATTACATCATATATGTGACTGATATCAGCCGCTCCTCTTATATCACTCCAGCACTATTATATCCTCCAGACATTACATCATGTGTGACTGATATCAGCCGCTCCTCTTATAACACTCCAGCACTATTATATCCTCCAGAGACATTACATCATATGTGACTGATATCAGCCGCTCCTCTTATATCACTCCAGTACTATTATATCCTCCAGAGACATTACATCATATGTGTGACTGATATCAGCCGCTCCTCTTATAACACTCCAGTACTATTATATCCTCCAGAGACATTACATCATATGTGACTGATATCAGCCGCTCCTCTTATAACACTCCAGCACTATTATATCCTCCAGAGACATTACATCATATGTGACTGATATCAGCCGCTCCTCTTATATCACTCCAGCACTATTATATCCTCCAGAGACATTACATCATATGTGACTGATATCAGCCGCTCCTCTTATATCACTCCAGTACTATTATAAGCTCCAGACATTGAGGTTACTAGCACTTTAATACAGAATATCATACAGGTAATAATGCAGCCGCCACCACTGACCTTTACCATTGCCTTGAAAATTGGACAAACCTGAAATGAGACAAGTGACATTGGTCAGCAGTTATCAGGGTCACGTACCACTGGGGTCTCCGGGGCGAGATAAAGGGCGACCACCCCAGATCCTGAGGGGTCATGAGGTTTAACTTACCATTAGGATAAGGCTGCTGGTACAGACCTGGAAAAATATGTGGACAGAGCGGATTAGAGGGTGATACAGGGGGGCAGGGAGGCTGATGGGGGTGATACAGGGGGGCAGGGAGGATGATGGGAGTGACGACGATCTTTTACTATCAGTACCTGCTTTCGCTGGTTTCGTTCCCAGACCTATAAAAGAAAGAAGAAACGTACAATATATATCTATATGTTGTGACAACTTGGGGACCCCTTAGCTCACAGGATCGCCATCTCCCAGGTGGGATGGTTGGCACACATAGTAAGTTCACTCTAACTCATTGAATAAAAGTTTCTACCAGCCGCAGCAGCTTTATTGTCTTCACCACAGCAAGCGGTGTTACAACACAAACATACAAAATAAACCCTAGGCCGTCCAGCCTCTAACTAACACATTCAGTGTCCCTCACTACAAGACCCTGAGCCTTGTGCCCAGCACCTCACAACACAGGCAGCCTTACCTCACACGGTGGTGACTCTCACAGGCCGGCAATACCTGTCCTCCCCAGACAGAGCCCTGTGTGAACTGCACACCCCTGAATTACAGAGCCGCCTCAGGCGAAGCCTAACTAAGCTCATCAGACAGCCCAAGACACGGACCGTCTGCGTGGAGTGAAAGCCCAAGACACGGACCGTCTGCATGGAGTGAAAGCCCAAGACACGGACCGTCTGCATGGAGTGAAAGCCCAAGACACGGACCGTCTGCATGGAGTGAAAGCCCAAGACACGGACCGTCTGCGTGGAGTGAAAGCCCAAGACACGGACCGTCTGCGTGGAGTGAAAGCCCAAGACACGGACCGTCTGCGTGGAGTGAAAGCCCAAGACACGGACCGTCTGCGTGGAGTGAAAGCCCAAGACACGGACCGTCTGCGTGGAGTGAAAGCCCAAGACACGGACCGTCTGCATGGAGTGAAAGCCCAAGACACGGACCGTCTGCATGGAGTGAAAGCCCAAGACACGGACCGTCTGCGTGGAGTGAAAGCCCAAGACACGGACCGTCTGCGTGGAGTGAAAGCCCAAGACACGGACCGTCTGCGTGGAGTGAAAGCCCAAGACACGGACCGTCTGCGTGGAGTGAAAGCCCAAGACACGGACCGTCTGCGCTGAGTGGAAGCCCAAGACACGGACCGTCTGCATGGAGTGGAAGCCCAAGACACGGACCGTCTGCGCTGAGTGGAAGCCCAAGACACGGACCGTCTGCGCTGAGTGGAAGCCCAAGACACGGACCGTCTGCGTGGAGTGGAAGCCCAAGACACGGACCGTCCAGTAGCTGGACCGTCCAGTAGCTGCACCGCTACAGTATATATATACACACATACACAGTATACAAACACATTATATATATATATATATTTATACACACACACACACACACACACACACACATATATATACCAGTCACCGGGTACAGCTAATAACCTGGAGTGAAGGTTTCGGCCATTGCACCCGTCATACCTTGTGGGAAGAAGCTGTTTGGGTACCCGGCAGCTGCAGAGAGGAGAGACACGTATAAGACTAGAGGAGGGGGACAGAGGGGCTCCATTATTTCTTGAATTCGGTCCCTGCACCCACTGCTGCCATTAGGGGCTGTAGCTTTGACCCCCTATTACTGTGGGCAGTTTCTTTGGGCACAGGTGAGTTGGGTCGTACCTGCTTTGGATGGTTTTCCAATTCCGCCTGAAATACAGAAAACATAAATGAGCCAACCAGTAAAAATGTAACTGCCCCCCTGGTGTACGGGTATGGGGGGAGGGTTAACCACAGACAGCGAGTTTAGGGTCCATACTATATAGAACAATCCACACAATAACAACCATATAGGCACCACCCACCGCGCAACCACCAGTGTTCTGGTTACCTTGCTGACCGGCTGCACTCGGAAAAAATCCGGCACCGTTCCCATAACCTGAAAAACAATAAGGATAATTATCAGATGGAGTCCAGAGCAATCCCCAAAACGGTCAGCTGTGGACCCTCAGTACATATCAGACCCTCCAACCTCCGAAATCCTCCACCCCGTGAGACCCTTATCCGGCAGAACCCTCATGTCCCCTAATCTTCAGACTCCTGGACATTAACATCCCAGAGCTCCGGCCTTCTGAGCCCGCCATGCTATATTGCCCGGGGGGGGGGGTCATTGGGGAGGTTTTTACATACCAGTCTTGGGTGGTTTTCCTGATTTTCCTAGAAGATAAAGTACAAGTTGGGGGTCACTAATTTTCTCCCCAGTTAGGTCTTCCGCACTATATTTCTCTATGTATTATGTTCATCTACAAAAGATCGGGGTAATTGTGAGACTAACCCCTTGTGGTTACTGTGTGTATTACACTGTGCAGAATAAAACGTAGCAATACAATGCCATAGACTTGATATAACCCTGTGTATATTCTGGATCCAGGATCGGTGCTCGCCGCGGTCCAGGCCGGTACTTACCTTGCTGCTGGAAGTTGTTGGGATATCCCCCATATCCATTTCTGTAACCTGAAAGAAGAATTTATGAAGAAATGTAAATAACCAAACCGGGAGGAAGGATGAAGATGATGAAGGACCAGGAGCAGGATCCGGGCAGGCGACACATGAAGGGTGAGACGTTGGTGGGACATTTACCTCCTTGAGCAGCATTTGGGTAATTTCCAGCTCCATAACCTGCGAAGATGAGAGGACGTGAGTCCAGACCCCGGCTATCCGCGCACGTAGACGCGTTACTTTATCAGTTATTATGAGAGGACGTCGTCTCATGACATCAATTATTCACTTTAAAAAATAAACTGTGCGCCGTTTCCGTAACAAAAATAATGAACCCCATTGTAGTGGGAGGTGAGGATAGAGACACAGGAGGACTGGAGGGGAAGGGGCACACAGGGTCATGGACGACGGGGGACACAGAACTCACCCGCTTTGGAAGGTTTCGCTCCATAACCTGAAATGAATAGAAATTCAGCTTTAGCGTTCCCCTCCCTGTAATGGTTTATTCCCAGGTATGTCTTGAGAGATATCTGGGGTGAGCTAGAGAGGAGTGACTGTCCGCCTCATTCCTCATCCCATAAATACTGATCCCCCAATTCCTCATCCCATAAATACTGATCCCCGATCCCACATCCCATAAATACTGATCCCCCGATCCCACATCCCATAAATACTGATCCCCCCGATTCCTCATCCCATAAATACTGATCCCCCGATCCCACATCCCATAAATACTGATCCCCCCGATTCCTCATCCCATAAATACTGATCCCCTCGATTCCTCATCCCATAAATACTGATCCCCCGATTCCTCATCCCATAAATACTGATCCCCCGATTCCTCATCCCATAAATACTGATCCCCCGATTCCTCATCCCATAAATACTGATCCCCCGATTCCTCATCCCATAAATACTGATCCCCCATCCCCATCCCATAAATACTGATCCCCCGATCCCACATCCCATAAATACTGATCCCCGATCCCCCGACTGCCCGATCCCCATTAGTCATGATTTAAATCCTAATCCCCTTAATCCTGATTCCATTGTCCTCTGGTTCATTATCTCCATCCCTCTCCGATCTACAGAATACTTTGCTTTCTCACTAATTATTAGTTCCCGTTCCTTGGATTCTCTGATGTGTTTATTGATGGGCAGGTCACGTGTTAATTTACAAAGCATCAGGCGACTGGTTCCCTCCTCAACTAGTGGAATTCATCACTTTATTCTAATAATCTTAGACGAATATTAGGTGGAAATGTGTCTTGGCCTGAGGAATAAAATATTGATGAAGGGAGATCATGAACTGTGACCCTCCACATTGGGGACCCCACGTCTGGTGCAGGAAAGCAAGGACAGAGATGAAACGGTACCTTGCTGCTGGGGGTTACTGGGGTACAGTCCAGCACCATTCCTGTAACCTAAAGAGAGGAGCAGAGGAACAGTCAGGATAAAGAGGTCACAGCAACGAGACAATGTAATAATATATAGCGAGGGTCAGCTGAAAATAAAGGACTGAGCAGAATACCGGCTTGGGATCCAAACTGAGGGTAGTTCCCGGCTCCGTATCCTAAAGAGAGAAAAGAATAAAGATAAATTGGACATAAGTCTTCAGTAAAAGACCAGCAAATAAAGTGGCCAAGCAGAGCACGGGAGGTAAGAAAGTGGAGAGGGGGGGGGGGGGGTCCATATGAAAACCGCAAAAAAAATAAATATGAATGAGTAAAGGGTGGCCACAGGGGGAAAAAATAAAAAGAAAGCACAATATGGAAAGGGAGTGGAAGGAAATAAAACAGGACGGCCACACAACAAATAAAGGTAATAGAAGAAAGAGAAGAGAAGAGAAAAGAGGGACACACATATAAAGGGAAGAGAAGAGAAGGGAAGGGAAGAGGAGAAGAGAAAAGAGAAGAGGACGGCCACACAACAAATAAAGGTAATAGAATAGAAGAGAAGAGAAGAGAAGGACATACATATAAAGGGAAGAGAAGGGAAGGGAAGAGAAGAGAAGAGAAGAGAGGGACACACATATAAAGGGAAGAGAAGAGAAGGGAAGGGAAGAGGAGAAGAGAAAAGAGAAGAGGACGGCCACACAACAAATAAAGGTAATAGAATAGAAGAGAAGAGAAGAGAAGGACATACATATAAAGGGAAGAGAAGGGAAGGGAAGGGAAGAGAAGAGAAGAGAAGAGAGGGACACACATATAAAGGGAAGAGAAGAGAAGGGAAGGGAAGAGGAGAAGAGAAAAGAGAAGAGGACGGCCACACAACAAATAAAGGTAATAGAATAGAAGAGAAGAGAAGAGAAGGACATACATATAAAGGGAAGAGAAGGGAAGGGAAGAGAAGAGAAGAGAAGAGAAGAGAGGGACACACATATAAAGGGAAGAGAAGAGAAGGGAAGGGAAGAGGAGAAGAGAAAAGAGAAGAGGACGGCCACACAACAAATAAAGGTAATAGAATAGAAGAGAAGAGAAGGACATACATATAAAGGGAAGAGAAGAGAAGGGAAGGGAAGGGAAGAGAAGAGAAGAGAAGAGAGGGACACACATATAAAGGGAAGAGAAGAGAAGGGAAGGGAAGAGAAGAGAAGAGAGGGACACACATATAAAGGGAAGAGAAGAGAAGGGAAGGGAAGAGGAGAAGAGAAAAGAGAAGAGGACGGCCACACAACAAATAAAGGTAATAGAATAGAAGAGAAGAGAAGGACATACATATAAAGGGAAGAGAAGAGAAGGGAAGGGAAGAGAAGGGAAGGGAAGAGAAGAGAAGAGAAGAGAGGGACACACATATAAAGGGAAGAGAAGAGAAGGGAAGGGAAGAGAAGAGAAGAGAGGGACACACATATAAAGGGAAGAGAAGAGAAGGGAAGGGAAGAGAAGAGAAGAGAAAAGAGAAGAGGACGGCCACACAACAAATAAAGGTAATAGAATAGAAGAGAAGAGAAGAGAGAAGAGAAGGGAAGAGAAGAGAGAAGGACGGCCACACAACAAATAAAGGGAAGAGAAGAGAATAGAAGAGAAGTGAAGTGAAGTGAAGTGAAGAGAAGAGAGGGACACACATATAAAAGGGAAGAGAAGAGAAGGGAAGGGAAGAGAGGAGAGGGACACACATATAAATGGAAGAGAAGAGAAGGGAAGGGAAGAGAAGAAAAGAGAAGAGGACGGCCACACAACAAATAAAAGGGAAGAGAAGAGAAGAGAAGAGGACGGCCACACAACAAATAAAGGGAAGAGAAGAGAATGAAGAAAGAAAATAGAGAAAAATAGACAGGAAAATATAAAGGAGACCACATAATTGAAGTGCGGCAAGTGAGCGCCCACCTGCTTGTTCTCCATACTGGGGGTAGTTCCCGGCTCTGTATCCTGTAGATGAAGTAGTTGGTGCATTAGTGACAGGTGAGCAGGATGGGCAGTGAGTGGAGGTAAGAGCAGGCGGACAGAACGTTACCTGTTGGAGCCCCATACTGCGGATAATTCCCAGCGCCGTATCCTGCCGGAGGAGGAAGAACGGTGAAACATCTTGGATAAGTCCGGAGAAAACTCTTCTAATGTCAGTTATCACCTAATATATTAGTGTCCTTAGTGCCTAAGCTATGAGATCAGGACGCCGTCCTATAGACGAGGCCCCTCATATCACATAGACAGGATCACAATAAGGGCCCCTCTCACCTGATTTAGGGGGTTTTCCTCCATAACCTGAAGAATAAGAAATCAGAGGATGATCCGTTACATAAAACCAGTGCATCCTCCGGTGTATCTGGGCGCAGCGTCCCCCCGGTGTATCTGGGCGCAGCGTCCCCCCGGTGTATCTGGGCGCAGCGTCCCCCGGTGTATCTGGGAGCAGCGTCCCCCCGTGTATCTGGGCGCAGCGTCCCCCCGGTGTATCTGGGCGCAGCGTCCCCCCGGTGTATCTGGGCGCAGCGTCCCCCCGGTGTATCTGGGCGCAGCGTCCCCCCGGTGTATCTGGGCGCAGCGTCCCCCCGGTGTATCTGGGCGCAGCGTCCCCCCGGTGTATCTGGGCGCAGCGTCCCCCCGGTGTATCTGGGCGCAGCGTCCCCCCGGTGTATCTGGGCGCAGCGTCCCCCGGTGTATCTGGGCGCAGCGTCCCCCGGTGTATCTGGGCGCAGCGTCCCCCGGTGTATCTGGGAGCAGCGTCCCCCGGTGTATCTGGGAGCAGCGTCCCCCGGTGTATCTGGGAGCAGCGTCCCCCGGTGTATCTGGGAGCAGCGTCCCCCGGTGTATCTGGGAGCAGCGTCCCCCGGTGTATCTGGGAGCAGCGTCCCCCGGTGTATCTAGGAGCAGCGTCCCCCGGTGTATCTGGGCGCAGCGTCCCCCGGTGTATCTGGGCGCAGCGTCCCCCGGTGTATCTGGGCGCAGCGTCCCCCGGTGTATCTGGGCGCAGTGTCCCCCGGTGTATCTAGGAGCAGTGTCCCCCGGTGTATCTGGGCGCAGTGTCCCCCGGTGTATCTGGGCGCAGTGTCCCCCGGTGTATCTAGGAGCAGTGTCCCCCGGTGTATCTAGGCGCAGTGTACCCCGGTGTATCTTGGCGCAGTGTCCCCCGGTGTATCTAGGAGCAGTGTCCCCCGGTGTATCTAGGAGCAGTGTCCCCCGGTGTATCTGGGCGCAGTGTCCCCCGGTGTATCTAGGAGCAGTGTCCCCCGGTGTATCTGGGCGCAGTGTCCCCCGGTGTATCTGGGCGCAGTGTCCCCCGGTGTATCTAGGCGCAGTGTCCCCCGGTGTATCTAGGCGCAGTGTCCCCCGGTGTATCTAGGCGCAGTGTCCCCCGGTGTATCTAGGTGCAGTGTCCCCCGGTGTATCTAGGCGCAGTGTCCCCCGGTGTATCTAGGCGCAGTGTCCCCCGGTGTATCTAGGAGCAGTGTCCCCCGGTGTATCTAGGTGCAGTGTACCCCGGTGTATCTGGGCGCAGTGTCCCCCTGATATAATATATAACGTTATTACGGACCCCCTAGTAGCGTATACTGTGCACATTGATACCTTGCTGGGCGATGTTGCTCGGGTACCCGGCAGCTCCATTCCCATATCCTAAAGAGAGGACGGGGCATGAGACACAGAAGATTTGCGAGACAGCAGTGTAATGTGGGGTACAGCACCCATAAATCAGCACGGGACAGAACTCCGCGCACCACAGAGCCATACGGGACGCAGAGCACTCACCCAGTAACAGTCAATCACACACCGACCACCAGGGGGGGCTGCTGAGCATTACACAAAGAAACACCCCCCCCCCCCTATATAACATTGTGACTGCGGGGGCCGGGTCTCAGCTGGTGGGGGGGTCCCTGGACAAAATGTGAGGAGTCCAATCAGATCCACCCAACAATTTCCTTTGTCTGAGAGCGCTGAATTGTTCTCTGGTGTCTGCTGTTGGGGTGGACAAGGTCCAGCATGTTGTATTTCAGTCAGATTCTTTGTTCTCCAGGTGATAAGCGTTACCACATGTACCTGGCGGCCGCTTATCCCCCAATCTCTGGTAATAAACATTTCTGTGTGGAGTGGGGAGGTTACAATCCACCCAAACGTCTGACTGATGGACGGAGTTCAGGACCGACCACCGTCTTCTCATCGTCTCGTAGTTACACCGGTGTCTGGGACAGGTCAGCAACCAATATGGCCGCCATCACAGCCCCCACAGGGGTATCCCCGCTGCTGATCTCAACACATGACTAGGTAGATCTGCCATTCAGGACTGTAGGAAAGCCGAGTGATAACCCCTATGGCAGCCGTACTGGTGAAGAAGCGTTAATACGTATAGAAAAGTTATTATTAGTGGGGGAGGGGGAGGCTCGTACCGGCTTTTGGTGGTTTTGCTCCTATTCCTGCAAAAGAACAATATAGATGAATATATATATATATATATATACACACGCTGATCCCCCTGATATCACTGGCCCCACATAATATAAGAGGACCCTTCACATTTGGAGGGGTCCCCTTTATAAGCTGCCACAGACACTGGGCCGGGCATGTGCAGACGTACAAGGGTCTGGTAGGGCCGGGGCCAGCGCCGCCTTAGAAGCAGCTCCTACATCTAGGAAACATATAATTACATGATAGGGACTGAGCGGACACCAGCGGCTCACAGGGATAGGGGGATAGTTCTAGGGGGCCTTATGATGAGCTATTGAGGAAGGAGCCCATTTACGGTCCTCACACAGGGGTCCTCAGCTGAGGTGACGTATTAAGAACACAAGTCTCTGGGGCCTGAACTGGGACGGATGAGGGCATTCCCTCTGGTCCTTACCTTGAGCCAGGACATTACCCGGATAATTCCCATAACCTGAAAGACAATGACCATGATAAATGAACTGACGGGACCAAGAAAGCGCTGAACCCCTTATTACCCCATAGGACCGAGGTCCAGCCACACCAGGGACCCTCATGAAGGGGTTCTATGATCGGCTGAGGAGGTGGGGGTCTCTGTGCAGATATTTCTCAGGCCACATACAAGGATGACCCAGACCTGCAGACATTGGGGCCTTAACAGCGTCACACACCCCAACCCACAATCCTAATGTAGGGGGTACCCACCATGGAAGCCATTCCTGGGGCTCCTATGGGCTCCTCGAGTGTGGGCTTCGTTCTAGGCATCGTGAAGAGTTGCAGCCCCCCCCCCCTTTACAGCCAGAGCATCACGAGGGCGGTGGGTATAACCCGATGACCCTTCACACCGACAAGAATTGGCATGTAAGGGGGTAAACAATCTCCAGGTCCCCCTGTCCCAGAATGGTTGGGAGTGGTGGTTTGAACTAAGGGTTGAACCCATTTTGATTTATACCATGTGGCCCCCTCTTCTGTACACCCCTGACCCTGACTGAATTTATTTAATCTTGATTGGTACAAAATCCTATGGAGGATGTGGAGGCAGATCCCACCCATGGTGGACAGAACCAGCGTTTGTCCCGGTCAATGATTTTAGGCATTGAGGGTAAAGGTTACCTGGCTTTTGCTTTGAGGGCTGAGGAAACTGGCCGAGACCTGGGGACAGGAGACAAAAATCAGAACTATAAAGCCAGAGAGGCGCAGGGGGGGGAGAAGGGCCAGAAGTGGCGCATGGGGGGGCGAGAAGGGCCAGAAGAGGCGCATGGGGGGGGGGCAAGAAGGGCCAGAAGAGGCGAATGGGGGGGGGGGGAAGGGCCAGAAGAGGCGCATGGGGGGGGGGAAGGGCCAGAAGAGGCGCATGGGGGGGGGGAAGGGCCAGAAGAGGCGCATGGGGGGGGGGGAAGGGCCAGAAGAGGCGCATGGGGGGGGGGGAAGGGCCAGAAGAGGCGCATGGGGGGGGGAAGGGCCAGAAGAGGCGCAGGGGGGGGGAGGGAAGGGCCAGAAGAGGCGCAGGGGGGGGCGAGAAGCGCCAGAAGAGGCGCATGGGGGGGGGGAGAGAAGGACAGAAGAGGCACATGGGGGGGGGGGAAGAGAAGGACAGAAGAGGCGCATGGGGGGGGAAGAGAAGGACAGAAGAGGCGCATGGGGAGGAGAGAAGGACAGAAGAGGCGCATGGGGGGGGAGAGAAGGACAGAAGAGGCGCATGGGGGGGGAGAGAAGGACAGAAGAGGCGCATGGGGGGAGAAGGACAGAAGAGGCGCATGGGGGGAGAAGGACAGAAGAGGCGCATGGGGGGAGAAGGACAGAGATCTCCCACACCCTACAAGGACCAGGAGAGACAAATAAAAATTTAGAAAGAAGGACTGGTGGGAAGCCTGGATACTGAGGTGGGACATACAAGGGCTTATACTTATTGAGTATGGTGGGGTAGAAAGGGATCCAGATGAGGAAACGTGGACAAGGACTGGATCACTCACCCAAATTTCCAGATTTTTGCCCCAATCCTCCATATCCATTTTGAAGACCTGTGGGAGGAGCCATAATCAGTGACCACCCACAAGTGCCCACTGCTGTAATTCAGCACATCCTTACCTGCGGATCCCTGCTGGAAGCCCTGAGATGGGTGATAGGGGAACTTCCCTGTGGACATGAATACATAGAATAATGAACCAAAACAACAACAGGGGCCTGTGAAACCGGGAGATACAGGCGGCCACCGGGAGACGCAGGCGGCCACCGGGAGACGCAGGCAGTGACTGGGGTGGGTTCCATGTAGTAACTGGGAGATACAGACAGGACCCGGGACATGCAGTAATTGGGGGGCAGATAGTAAGTAGGGTGTTGGTGGTCAGTAGATACTGTAGGTGATGACTATACACAGTGAAGGATTCCGGGTTCAGCTGCAATTCCCTTTAGGGGACACAGAGATCAAGTCCTTCACACCTACCTCTGGCCTTCGCTCCCAATGGACCCGAGGATCCTGGTTGCTGAGACCCTGCACCTATAGAAATGAAGTCAAATTGATCACATTGACCAACCTGCTTAGTTAGTGGGGGACACGCGGGAGTCAGCCAGAGGTTATATATGGATTTCAGTCGAGATGATAAAGAAGTGGGTGATATATGGCTGTCAGCCGGGTATAAAGCTTCTATACACATAAGAGAATTATTCTAATGTCTGTGGGCAGCTGCTGATTTAGTCGCTGGAGTCCGGGAGTCATCACCTGCTGCTGCGGAGGTCTCAGGGTCTGGGGTCCAGCAGTGGTCACTCACCTCGTACATACTCCGGCTGGTACACAGGACTCGCTGCTCCACCCTGCGGCTTCACCCCTGGAAAACGCAAACATTATAACATCTCTACAGGGACGTCACTAGCTAATAATTATAATAACCTATAATGAGTGTGGTGTAGGGATCAGTACAGTAGTGATGAGGTTATATAATGACGGTGTCTGGTGTAGGGATCAGTACAGTAGTGATGAGGTTATATAATGATGGGGTCTGGTGTAGGGATCAGTACAGTAGTGATGAGGGTATATAATGATGATATCTGGTGTAGAGATCAGTACAGTATTGATGAGGGTATATAATGACCGTGTCTGGTGTAGGGATCAGTACAGTAGTGATGAGGTTATATAATGACGGTGTCTGGTGTAGAGATCAGTACAGTAGTGATGAGGTTATATAATGACGGTGTCTGGTGTAGGGATCAGTACAGTAGTGATGAGGTTATATAATGACGGTGTCTGGTGTAGAGATCAGTACAGTAGTGATGAGGTTATATAATGACGGTGTCTGGTGTAGAGATCAGTACAGTATTGATGAGGGTATATAATGACCGTGTCTGGTGTAGGGATCAGTACAGTAGTGATGAGGTTATATAATGACGGTGTCTGGTGTAGGGATCAGTACAGTAGTGATGAGGTTATATAATGACGGTGTCTGGTGTAGGGATCAGTACAGTAGTGATGAGGTTATATAATGATGGTGTCTGGTGTAGGGATCAGTACAGTAGTGAGGAGGTTATATAATGACGGTGTCTGGTGTAGGGATCAGTACAGTAGTGAGGAGGTTATATAATGACGGTGTCTGGTGTAGGGATCAGTACAGTAGTGATGAGGGTGTATAATGATGGTGTCTGGTGTAGGGATCAGCACAGTAGTGATGAGGTTATATAATGATGGTGTCTGGTGTAGGGATCAGTACAGTAGTGATGAGGGTGTATAATGATGGTGTCTGGTGTAGGGATCAGTACAGTAGTGATGAGGTTATATAATGACGGTGTCTGGTGTAGGGATCAGTACAGTAGTGATGAGGTTATATAATGATGGTGTCTGGTGTAGGGATCAGTACAGTAGTGATGAGGGTATATAATGACAGTGTCTGGTGTAGGGATCAGTACAGTAGTGATGTGATGAGGTTATATAATGATGGTGTCTGGTGTAGGGATCAGTACAGTAGTGAGGAGGTTATATAATGACGGTGTCTGGTGTAGGGATCAGTACAGTAGTGATGAGGTTATATAATGATGGTGTCTGGTGTAGGGATCAGTACAGTAGTGATGAGGTTATATAATGACGGTGTCTGGTATAGGGATCAGTACAGTAGTGATGAGGGTGTATAATGATGGTGTCTGGTATAGGGATCAGTACAGTAGTGATTAGGTTATATAATGATGGTGTCTGGTGTAGGGATCAGTACAGTAGTGATGAGGTTATATAATGATGGTATCTGGTGTAGGGATCAGTACAGTAGTGATGAGGTTATATAATGACGGTGTCTGGTGTAGAGATCAGTACAGTAGTGATGAGGTTATATAATGACGGTGTCTGGTGTAGGGATCAGTACAGTAGTGATGAGGTTATATAATGATGGTGTCTGGTGTAGAGATCAGTACAGTAGTGATGAGGTTATATAATGATGGTGTCTGGTGTAGGGATCAGTACAGTAGTGATGTGATGAGGTTATATAATGATGGTGTCTGGTGTAGGGATCAGTACAGTAGTGATGAGGGTGTATAATGATGGTGTCTGGTGTAGGGATCAGTACAGTAGTGATGAGGTTATATAATGACGGTGTCTGGTGTAGGGATCAGTACAGTAGTGATGAGGTTATATAATGATGGGGTCTGGTGTAGGGATCAGTACAGTAGTGATGAGGTTATATAATGATGGTGTCTGGTGTAGAGATCAGTACAGTAGTGATGAGGTTATATAATGACGGTGTCTGGTATAGGGATCAGTACAGTAGTGATGAGGGTATATAATGATGGTGTCTGGTGTAGGGATCAGTACAGTAGTGATGAGGGTATATAATGACGGTGTCTGGTGTAGGGATCAGTACAGTAGTGATGAGGGTGTATAATGACGGTGTCTGGTGTAGGGATCAGTACAGTAGTGATGAGGGTGTATAATGATGGGGTCTGGTGTAGGGATCAGTACAGTAGTGATGAGGGTGTATAATGACGGTGTCTGGTGTAGGGATCAGTACAGTAGTGATGAGGTTATATAATGATGGTATCTGGTGTAGGGATCAGTACAGTAGTGATGAGGGTATATAATGATGGTGTCTGGTGTAGGGATCAGTACAGTAGTGATGAGGTTATATAATGATGGTGTCTGGTGTAGGGATCAGTACAGTAGTGATGAGGGTGTATAATGACGGTGTCTGGTGTAGGGATCAGTACAGTAGTGATGAGGGTGTATAATGATGGGGTCTGGTGTAGGGATCAGTACAGTAGTGATGAGGTTATATAATGACGGTGTCTGGTGTAGGGATCAGTACAGTAGTGATGAGGTTATATAATGATGGTGTCTGGTGTAGGGATCAGTACAGTAGTGATGAGGTTATATAATGACGGTGTCTGGTGTAGGGATCAGTACAGTAGTGATGAGGTTATATAATGACGGTGTCTGGTGTAGGGATCAGCACAGTAGTGATGAGGGTATATAATGACGGTGTCTGGTGTAGGGATCAGTACAGTAGTGATGAGGTTATATAATGATGGTGTCTGGTGTAGGGATCAGTACAGTAGTGATGAGGTTATATAATGACGGTGTCTGGTGTAGGGATCAGTACAGTAGTGATGAGGTTATATAATGATGGGGTCTGGTGTAGGGATCAGTACAGTAGTGATGAGGGTGTATAATGACGGTGTCTGGTGTAGGGATCAGTACAGTAGTGATGAGGTTATATAATGATGGGGTCTGGTGTAGGGATCAGTACAGTAGTGATGAGGTTATATAATGACGGTGTCTGGTGTAGGGATCAGTACAGTAGTGATGTGATGAGGTTATATAATGATGGTGTCTGGTGTAGGGATCAGTACAGTAGTGATGAGGGTGTATAATGATGGTGTCTGGTGTAGGGATCAGTACAGTAGTGATGAGGGTATATAATGATGGTGTCTGGTGTAGGGATCAGTACAGTAGTGATGAGGGTGTATAATGATGGTGTCTGGTGTAGAGATCAGTACAGTAGTGATGAGGGTGTATAATGACGGTGTCTGGTGTAGGGATCAGTACAGTAGTGATGAGGGTGTATAATGACGGTGTCTGGTGTAGGGATCAGTACAGTAGTGAGGAGGTTATATAATGACGGTGTCTGGTGTAGGGATCAGTACAGTAGTGATGGTTATATAATGATGGTGTCTGGTGTAGGGATCAGTACAGTAGTGATGAGGTTATATAATGATGGTGTCTGGTGTAGGGATCAGTACAGTAGTGATGAGGTTATATAATGACGGTGTCTGGTGTAGGGATCAGTACAGTAGTGATGGTTATATAATGATGGTGTCTGGTGTAGGGATCAGTACAGTAGTGATGAGGTTGTATAATGATGGTGTCTGGTGTAGGGATCAGTACAGTAGTGATTAGGTTATATAATGACGGTATCTGGTGTAGGGATCAGTACAGTAGTGAGGAGGTTATATAATGATGGTGTCTGGTGTAGGGATCAGTACAGTAGTGATGAGGGTGTATAATGACGGTGTCTGGTGTAGGGATCAGTACAGTAGTGATGAGGGTATATAATGATGGTGTCTGGTGTAGAGATCAGTACAGTAGTGATGAGGTTATATAATGACGGTGTCTGGTGTAGGGATCAGTACAGTAGTGATGAGGTTATATAATGATGGTGTCTGGTGTAGGGATCAGTACAGTAGTGATGAGGGTGTATAATGATGGTGTCTGGTGTAGGGATCGGTACAGTAGTGATGAGGTTATATAATGATGGGGTCTGGTGTAGGGATCAGTACAGTAGTGATGAGGTTATATAATGATGGTGTCTGGTGTAGGGATCAGTACAGTAGTGATGAGGTTGTATAATGATGGTGTCTGGTGTAGGGATCAGTACAGTAGTGATGAGGTTATATAATGGTGTCTGGTGTAGGGATCAGTACAGTAGTGATGAGGTTATATAATGACGGTGTCTGGTGTAGGGATCAGCACAGTAGTGATGAGGTTATATAATGATGGTGTCTGGTGTAGGGATTAGCACAGTAGTGATGAGGTTATATAATGATGATATCTGGTGTAGGGATCAGTACAGTAGTGATGAGGGTATATAATGATGGTGTCTGGTGTAGAGATCAGTACAGTAGTGATGAGGTTATATAATGATGATATCTGGTGTAGGGATCAGTACAGTAGTGATGAGGTTATATAATGACGGTGTCTGGTGTAGAGATCAGTACAGTAGTGATGAGGGTATATAATGATGATATCTGGTGTAGGGATCAGTACAGTAGTGATGAGGTTATATAATGATGGTGTCTGGTGTAGAGATCAGTACAGTAGTGATGAGGTTATATAATGATGGTGTCTGGTGTAGGGATCAGTACAGTAGTGATGAGGGTATATAATGACGGTGTCTGGTGTAGGGATCAGTACAGTAGTGATGAGGTTATATAATGACGGTGTCTGGTGTAGGGATCAGTACAGTAGTGATGAGGTTATATAATGATGGTGTCTGGTGTAGGGATCAGTACAGTAGTGATGAGGTTATATAATGATGGTGTCTGGTGTAGGGATCAGTACAGTAGTGATGAGGGTGTATAATGATGGTGTCTGGTGTAGGGATCAGTACAGTAGTGATGAGGGTGTATAATGATGGTGTCTGGTGTAGGGATCAGTACAGTAGTGATGAGGGTGTATAATGATGGTGTCTGGTGTAGGGATCAGTACAGTAGTGATGAGGTTATATAATGATGGTATCTGGTGTAGGGATCAGTACAGTAGTGATGAGGTTATATAATGACGGTGTCTGGTGTAGGGATCAGTACAGTAGTGATGAGGGTGTATAATGATGGTGTCTGGTGTAGGGATCAGTACAGTAGTGATGAGGTTATATAATGATGGTGTCTGGTGTAGGGATCAGTACAGTAGTGATGAGGGTATATAATGATGGTGTCTGGTGTAGGGATCAGTACAGTAGTGATGAGGGTGTATAATGATGGTGTCTGGTGTAGGGATCAGTACAGTAGTGATGAGGTTATATAATGACGGTGTCTGGTGTAGGGATCAGCACAGTAGTGATGAGGTTATATAATGATGGTGTCTGGTGTAGGGATCAGTACAGTAGTGATGAGGGTATATAATGATGGTGTCTGGTGTAGGGATAAGTACAGTAGTGATGAGGGTGTATAATGACGGTGTCTGGTGTAGGGATCAGTACAGTAGTGATGAGGTTATATAATGATGGTGTCTGGTGTAGGGATCAGTACAGTAGTGATGAGGGTGTATAATGACGGTGTCTGGTGTAGAGATCAGTACAGTAGTGATGAGGTTATATAATGATGGTGTCTGGTGTAGGGATCAGTACAGTAGTGAGGAGGTTATATAATGATGGTGTCTGGTGTAGGGATCAGTACAGTAGTGATGAGGTTATATAATGACGGTGTCTTGTGTAGGGATCAGTACAGTAGTGATGAGGGTGTATAATGACGGTGTCTGGTGTAGGGATCAGTACAGTAGTGATGAGGTTATATAATGACGGTGTCTGGTGTAGGGATCAGTACAGTAGTGATGAGGTTATATAATGACGGTGTCTGGTGTAGGGATCAGCACAGTAGTGATGAGGGTATATAATGACGGTGTCTGGTGTAGGGATCAGTACAGTAGTGATGAGGTTATATAATGATGGTGTCTGGTGTAGGGATCAGTACAGTAGTGAGGAGGTTATATAATGATGATATCTGGTGTAGGGATCAGTACAGTAGTGATGAGGTTATATAATGACGGTGTCTGGTGTAGAGATCAGTACAGTAGTGATGAGGGTATATAATGATGATATCTGGTGTAGGGATCAGTACAGTAGTGATGAGGTTATATAATGATGGTGTCTGGTGTAGGGATCAGTACAGTAGTGATGAGGTTATATAATGATGGTGTCTGGTGTAGGGATCAGTACAGTAGTGATGAGGTTATATAATGACGGTGTCTGGTGTAGGGATCAGTACAGTAGTGATGAGGTTATATAATGATGGGGTCTGGTGTAGGGATCAGTACAGTAGTGATGAGGGTGTATAATGACGGTGTCTGGTGTAGGGATCAGTACAGTAGTGATGAGGTTATATAATGATGGGGTCTGGTGTAGGGATCAGTACAGTAGTGATGAGGTTATATAATGACGGTGTCTGGTGTAGTGATCAGTACAGTAGTGATGTGATGAGGTTATATAATGATGGTGTCTGGTGTAGGGATCAGTACAGTAGTGATGAGGGTGTATAATGATGGTGTCTGGTGTAGGGATCAGTACAGTAGTGATGAGGGTATATAATGATGGTGTCTGGTGTAGAGATCAGTACAGTAGTGATGAGGGTGTATAATGACGGTGTCTGGTGTAGGGATCAGTACAGTAGTGATGAGGGTGTATAATGACGGTGTCTGGATCAGTACAGTAGTGATGGTTATATAATGATGGTGTCTGGTGTAGGGATCAGTACAGTAGTGATGAGGTTATATAATGACGGTATCTGGTGTAGGGATCAGTACAGTAGTGAGGAGGTTATATAATGATGGTGTCTGGTGTAGGGATCAGTACAGTAGTGATGAGGGTGTATAATGACGGTGTCTGGTGTAGGGATCAGTACAGTAGTGATGAGGGTATATAATGATGGTGTCTGGTGTAGAGATCAGTACAGTAGTGATGAGGTTATATAATGACGGTGTCTGGTGTAGGGATCAGTACAGTAGTGATGAGGTTATATAATGACGGTGTCTGGTGTAGGGATCAGTACAGTAGTGATGGTTATATAATGATGGTGTCTGGTGTAGGGATCAGTACAGTAGTGATGAGGTTATATAATGATGGTGTCTGGTGTAGGGATCAGTACAGTAGTGATGAGGGTGTATAATGATGGTGTCTGGTGTAGGGATCGGTACAGTAGTGATGAGGTTATATAATGATGGGGTCTGGTGTAGGGATCAGTACAGTAGTGATGAGGTTATATAATGATGGTGTCTGGTGTAGGGATCAGTACAGTAGTGATGAGGTTATATAATGATGGTGTCTGGTGTAGGGATCAGTACAGTAGTGAGGAGGTTATATAATGATGGTGTCTGGTGTAGGGATCAGTACAGTAGTGAGGAGGTTATATAATGATGGTATCTGGTGTAGGGATCAGTACAGTAGTGATGAGGTTATATAATGATGGTGTCTGGTGTAGGGATCAGTACAGTAGTGATGAGGGTATATAATGACGGTGTCTGGTGTAGGGATCAGTACAGTAGTGATGAGGTTATATAATGACGGTGTCTGGTGTAGGGATCAGTACAGTAGTGATGGTTATATAATGATGGTGTCTGGTGTAGGGATCAGTACAGTAGTGATGAGGTTATATAATGATGGTGTCTGGTGTAGGGATCAGTACAGTAGTGATGAGGTTATATAATGATGGTGTCTGGTGTAGGGATCAGTACAGTAGTGATGAGGTTATATAATGATGGTGTCTGGTGTAGGGATCAGTACAGTAGTGATGAGGGTGTATAATGATGGTGTCTGGTGTAGGGATCAGTACAGTAGTGATGAGGGTGTATAATGATGGTGTCTGGTGTAGGGATCAGTACAGTAGTGATGAGGGTGTATAATGATGGTGTCTGGTGTAGGGATCAGTACAGTAGTGATGAGGTTATATAATGATGGTATCTGGTGTAGGGATCAGTACAGTAGTGATGAGGTTATATAATGACGGTGTCTGGTGTAGGGATCAGTACAGTAGTGATGAGGGTGTATAATGACGGTGTCTGGTGTAGGGATCAGTACAGTAGTGATGAGGTTATATAATGACGGTGTCTGGTGTAGGGATCAGTACAGTAGTGATGAGGGTGTATAATGATGGTGTCTGGTGTAGGGATCAGTACAGTAGTGATGAGGGTGTATAATGATGGTGTCTGGTGTAGGGATCAGTACAGTAGTGATGAGGTTATATAATGACGGTATCTGGTGTAGGGATCAGTACAGTAGTGATGAGGTTATATAATGACGGTGTCTGGTGTAGGGATCAGTACAGTAGTGATGAGGGTGTATAATGATGGTGTCTGGTGTAGGGATCAGTACAGTAGTGATGAGGTTATATAATGATGGTGTCTGGTGTAGGGATCAGTACAGTAGTGATGAGGTTATATAATGACGGTGTCTGGTGTAGGGATCAGTACAGTAGTGATGAGGGTGTATAATGACGGTGTCTGGTGTAGGGATCAGTACAGTAGTGATGAGGTTATATAATGATGGTGTCTGGTGTAGGGATCAGTACAGTAGTGATGAGGGTATATAATGACCGTGTCTGGTGTAGGGATCAGTACAGTAGTGATGAGGGTGTATAATGATGGTGTCTGGTGTAGGGATCAGTACAGTAGTGATGAGGTTATATAATGATGATATCTGGTGTAGGGATCAGTACAGTAGTGATGAGGTTATATAATGACGGTGTCTGGTGTAGGGATCAGTACAGTAGTGATGAGGGTATATAATGACGGTGTCTGGTGTAGGGATCAGTACAGTAGTGATGAGGGTGTATAATGACGGTGTCTGGTGTAGGGATCAGTACAGTAGTGATGGTTATATAATGATGGTGTCTGGTGTAGGGATCAGTACAGTAGTGATGAGGTTATATAATGATGGTGTCTGGTGTAGGGATCAGTACAGTAGTGATGAGGTTATATAATGACGGTGTCTGGTGTAGGGATCGGTACAGTAGTGATGAGGTTATATAATGATGGTGTCTGGTGTAGGGATCAGTACAGTAGTGATGAGGTTATATAATGATGGTGTCTGGTGTAGGGATCAGTACAGTAGTGATGAGGTTATATAATGACGGTGTCTGGTGTAGAGATCAGTACAGTAGTGATGAGGTTATATAATGATGGTGTCTGGTGTAGGGATCAGTACAGTAGTGATGAGGTTATATAATGATGGTGTCTGGTGTAGGGATCAGTACAGTAGTGATGAGGGTATATAATGATGGTGTCTGGTGTAGGGATCAGTACAGTAGTGATGAGGTTATATAATGACGGTGTCTGGTGTAGGGATCAGTACAGTAGTGAGGAGGTTATATAATGATGGTGTCTGGTGTAGGGATCGGTACAGTAGTGATGAGGGTGTATAATGATGGTGTCTGGTGTAGGGATCAGTACAGTAGTGATGAGGTTATATAATGATGGTGTCTGGTGTAGGGATCAGTACAGTAGTGATGAGGGTATATAATGACGGTGTCTGGTGTAGGGATCAGTACAGTAGTGATGAGGGTATATAATGATGGTGTCTGGTGTAGAGATCAGTACAGTAGTGATGAGGTTATATAATGACGGTGTCTGGTGTAGGGATCAGTACAGTAGTGATGAGGTTATATAATGATGGTGTCTGGTGTAGGGATCAGTACAGTAGTGATGAGGGTGTATAATGATTGTGTCTGGTGTAGGGATCAGTACAGTAGTGATGAGGGTGTATAATGATGGTGTCTGGTGTAGGGATCGGTACAGTAGTGATGAGGGTGTATAATGATGGTGTCTGGTGTAGGGATCAGTACAGTAGTGATGAGGTTATATAATGACGGCGTCTGGTGTAGGGATCAGTACAGTAGTGATGAGGGTGTATAATGATTGTGTCTGGTGTAGGGATCAGTACAGTAGTGATGAGGGTGTATAATGATGGTGTCTGGTGTAGGGATCAGTACAGTAGTGAGGTTATATAATGGTGTCTGGTGTAGGGATCAGTACAGTAGTGATGAGGTTATATAATGACAGTGTCTGGTGTAGGGATCAGTACAGTAGTGATGAGGTTATATAATGACGGTGTCTGGTGTAGGGATCAGTACAGTAGTGATGAGGTTATATAATGATGGTATCTGGTGTAGGGATCAGTACAGTAGTGATGAGGTTATATAATGATGGTGTCTGGTGTAGGGATCAGTACAGTAGTGATTAGGTTATATAATGACGGTGTCTGGTGTAGGGATCAGTACAGTAGTGATGAGGTTATATAATGACGGTGTCTGGTGTAGGGATCAGTACAGTAGTGATGTGATGAGGTTATATAATGATGGGGTCTGGTGTAGGGATCAGTACAGTAGTGATGAGGTTATATAATGATGGGGTCTGGTGTATGGATCAGTACAGTAGTGATGAGGGTATATAATGACGGTGTCTGGTGTAGGGATCAGTACAGTAGTGATGAGGTTATATAATGATGATATCTGGTGTAGGGATCAGTACAGTAGTGATGAGGGTATATAATGACGGTGTCTGGTGTAGGGATCAGTACAGTAGTGATGAGGTTATATAATGATGGTGTCTGGTGTAGGGATCAGTACAGTAGTGATTAGGTTATATAATGACGGTGTCTGGTGTAGGGATCAGTACAGTAGTGATGGTTATATAATGATGGTGTCTGGTGTAGGGATCAGTACAGTAGTGATGAGGTTATATAATGACGGTGTCTGGTGTAGGGATCAGTACAGTAGTGATGTGATGAGGTTATATAATGATGGGGTCTGGTGTAGGGATCAGTAGAGTAGTGATGAGGTTATATAATGATGGGGTCTGGTGTAGGGATCAGTACAGTAGTGATGAGGGTATATAATGATGATATCTGGTGTAGGGATCAGTACAGTAGTGATGAGGTTATATAATGATGGTGTCTGGTGTAGGGATCAGTACAGTAGTGATGAGGGTGTATAATGATGGTGTCTGGTGTAGGGATCAGTACAGTAGTGATGAGGTTATATAATGATGGTGTCTGGTGTAGGGATCAGTACAGTAGTGATGAGGTTATATAATGATGGTGTCTGGTGTAGGGATCAGTACAGTAGTGATGAGGTTATATAATGACGGTGTCTGGTGTATGGATCAGTACAGTAGTGATGAGGTTATATAATGACTGTGTCTGGTGTAGAGATCAGTACAGTAGTGATGAGGTTATATAATGACGGTGTCTGGTGTAGGGATCAGTACAGTAGTGATGAGGGTATATAATGATGGTGTCTGGTGTAGGGATCAGTACAGTAGTGATGAGGGTATATAATGATGGTGTCTGGTGTAGAGATCAGTACAGTAGTGATGAGGTTATATAATGACGGTGTCTGGTGTAGGGATCAGTACAGTAGTAATGAGGTTATATAATGATGGTGTCTGGTGTAGGGATCAGTACAGTAGTGATGAGGTTATATAATGATGGTGTCTGGTGTAGGGATCAGTACAGTAGTGAGGAGGTTATATAATGACGGTGTCTGGTGTAGGGATCAGTACAGTAGTGATGAGGTTGTATAATGATGGTGTCTGGTGTAGAGATCAGTACAGTAGTGATGAGGGTATATAATGATGATATCTGGTGTAGGGATCAGTACAGTAGTGATGAGGTTATATAATGACGGTGTCTGGTGTAGGGATCTGTACAGTAGTGAGGAGGTTATATAATGACGGTGTCTGGTATAGGGATCAGTACAGTAGTGATGAGGTTATATAATGATGGTGTCTGGTGTAGGGATCAGTACAGTAGTGATGAGGTTATATAATGATGGTGTCTGGTGTAGGGATCAGTACAGTAGTGATGAGGTTATATAATGATGGTGTCTGGTGTAGGGATCAGTACAGTAGTGATGACGGTATAGAATGACGGTCTCTGGTGTAGGGATCAGTACAGTAGTGATGAGGTTATATAATGATGGTGTCTGGTGTAGGGATCAGTACAGTAGTGATGAGGGTATATAATGATGGTGTCTGGTGTAGGGATCAGTACAGTAGTGATGAGGGTGTATAATGATGGTGTCTGGTGTAGGGATCAGTACAGTAGTGATGAGGTTATATAATGATGGTGTCTGGTGTAGAGATCAGTACAGCAGTGATGAGGGTATATAATGATGATATCTGGTGTAGGGATCAGTACAGTAGTGATGGTGTCTGGTGTAGGGATCAGTACAGTAGTGATGAGGGTGTATAATGATGGTGTCTGGTGTAGGGATCGGTACAGTAGTGACGAGGTTATATAATGACGGTGTCTGGTGTAGGGATCAGCACAGTAGTGATGAGGTTATATAATGACGGTGTCTGGTGTAGGGATCAGCACAGTAGTGATGAGGTTGTATAATGATGGTGTCTGGTGTAGGGATCAGTACAGTAGTGATGAGGGTATATAATGATGATGTCTGGTGTAGGGATCAGTACAGTAGTGATGAGGTTATATAATGATGGTGTCTGGTGTAGGGATCAGTACAGTAGTCATGAGGGTGTATAATGACGGTGTCTGGTGTAGGGATCAGTACAGTAGTGATGAGGGTGTATAATGATGATATCTGGTGTAGGGATCAGTACAGTAGTGATGGTGTCTGGTGTAGGGATCAGTACAGTAGTGATGAGGGTGTATAATGATGGTGTCTGGTGTAGGGATCGGTACAGTAGTGATGAGGGTATATAATGATGGTGTCTGGTGTAGGGATCGGTACAGTAGTGACGAGGTTATATAATGACGGTGTCTGGTGTAGGGATCAGCACAGTAGTGATGAGGTTATATAATGACGGTGTCTTGTGTAGGGATCAGTACAGTAGTAATGAGGTTATATAATGATGGTGTCTGGTGTAGGGATCAGTACAGTAGTGAGGAGGTTATATAATGATGGTGTCTGGTGTAGGGATCAGTACAGTAGTGATGAGGGTGTATAATGATGGTGTCTGGTGTAGGGATCAGTACAGTAGTGATGAGGTTATATAATGATGGTGTCTGGTGTAGGGATCAGTACAGTAGTGAGGAGGTTATATAATGACGGTGTCTTGTGTAGGGATCAGTACCGTAGTGATGAGGTTATATAATGACGGTGTCTGGTGTAGGGATCAGTACAGTAGTGATGAGGTTATATAATGATGGTGTCTGGTGTAGGGATCAGTACAGTAGTGATGAGGTTGTATAATGATGGTGTCTGGTGTAGGGATCAGTACAGTAGTGATGAGGGTATATAATGATGGTGTCTGGTATAGGGATCAGTACAGTAGTGATGAGGGTATATAATGATGGTGTCTGGTGTAGGGATCAGTACAGTAGTGATGAGGGTATATAATGACGGTGTCTGGTGTAGGGATCAGTACAGTAGTCATGAGGGTGTATAATGATGGTGTCTGGTGTAGAGATCAGTACAGTAGTGATGAGGGTATATAATGATGATATCTGGTGTAGGGATCAGTACAGTAGTGATGAGGTTATATAATGACGGTGTCTGGTGTAGGGATCAGTACAGTAGTGATGATGTTATATAATGACGGTGTCTGGTGTAGAGATCAGTACAGTAGTGATGAGGTTATATAATGACGGTGTCTGGTGTAGGGATCAGTACAGTAGTGATGAGGGTATATAATGATGGTGTCTGGTGTAGAGATCAGTACATTAGTGATGAGGTTATATAATGACGGTGTCTGGTGTAGGGATCAGTACAGTAGTGATGAGGTTATATAATGATGGTGTCTGGTGTAGGGATCAGTACAGTAGTGAGGAGGTTATATAATGACGGTGTCTGGTGTAGGGATCAGTACAGTAGTGATGAGGTTGTATAATGATGGTGTCTGGTGTAGAGATCAGTACAGTAGTGATGAGGGTATATAATGATGATATCTGGTGTAGGGATCAGTACAGTAGTGATGAGGTTATATAATGACGGTGTCTGGTGTAGGGATCTGTACAGTAGTGAGGAGGTTATATAATGACGGTGTCTGGTATAGGGATCAGTACAGTAGTGATGAGGTTATATAATGATGGTGTCTGGTGTAGGGATCAGTACAGTAGTGATGAGGTTATATAATGATGGTGTCTGGTGTAGGGATCAGTACAGTAGTGATGAGGTTATATAATGATGGTGTCTGGTGTAGGGATCAGTACAGTAGTGATGAGGGTATATAATGATGGTGTCTGGTGTAGGGATCAGTACAGTAGTGATGAGGGTGTATAATGATGGTGTCTGGTGTAGGGATCAGTACAGTAGTGATGAGGTTATATAATGATGGTGTCTGGTGTAGGGCTCAGTACAGTAGTGATGAGGGTGTATAATGATGGTGTCTGGTGTAGGGATCAGTACAGTAGTGATGAGGGTATATAATGATGGTGTCTGGTGTAGGGATCAGTACAGTAGTGATGAGGTTATATAATGACGGTGTCTGGTGTAGAGATCAGTACAGTAGTGATGAGGGTATATAATGATGATATCTGGTGTAGGGATCAGTACAGTAGTGATGGTGTCTGGTGTAGGGATCAGTACAGTAGTGATGAGGGTGTATAATGATGGTGTCTGGTGTAGGGATCGGTACAGTAGTGACGAGGTTATATAATGACGGTGTCTGGTGTAGGGATCAGCACAGTAGTGATGAGGTTATATAATGACGGTGTCTGGTGTAGGGATCAGCACAGTAGTGATGAGGTTGTATAATGATGGTGTCTGGTGTAGGGATCAGTACAGTAGTGATGAGGGTATATAATGATGATGTCTGGTGTAGGGATCAGTACAGTAGTGATGAGGTTATATAATGATGGTGTCTGGTGTAGGGATCAGTACAGTAGTCATGAGGGTGTATAATGACGGTGTCTGGTGTAGGGATCAGTACAGTAGTGATGAGGGTGTATAATGATGATATCTGGTGTAGGGATCAGTACAGTAGTGATGAGGTTATATAATGATGGTATCTGGTGTAGGGATCAGTACAGTAGTGATGAGGTTATATAATGACGGTGTCTGGTGTAGGGATCAGTACAGTAGTGATGAGGTTATATAATGATGGTGTCTGGTGTAGGGATCAGTACAGTAGTGATGAGGTTATATAATGATGGTATCTGGTGTAGGGATCAGTACAGTAGTGATGAGGTTATATAATGATGGTGTCTGGTGTAGGGATCAGTACAGTAGTGATGAGGGTGTATAATGATGGTGTCTGGTGTAGGGATCAGTACAGTAGTGATGAGGTTATATAATGATGGTGTCTGGTGTAGGGATCAGTACAGTAGTGATGAGGTTATATAATGATGGTGTCTGGTGTAGGGATCAGTACAGTAGTGATGAGGTTATATAATGATGGTGTCTGGTGTAGGGATCAGTACAGTAGTGATGAGGTTATATAATGACGGTGTCTGGTGTAGGGATCAGTACAGTAGTGATGAGGGTGTATAATGATGGTGTCTGGTGTAGGGATCAGTACAGTAGTGATGAGGGTGTATAATGATGGTGTCTGGTGTAGGGATCAGTACAGTAGTGATGAGGTTATATAATGACGGTGTCTGGTGTATGGATCAGTACCGTAGTGATGAGGTTATATAATGACGGTGTCTGGTGTAGGGATCAGTACAGTAGTGATG
Source organism: Rhinoderma darwinii (assembly GCF_050947455.1). Lineage (NCBI taxonomy): Eukaryota > Metazoa > Chordata > Amphibia > Anura > Rhinodermatidae > Rhinoderma > Rhinoderma darwinii. Next base: position 147,362,157 of record NC_134692.1, on the reverse strand, counting down.
AGGGTGTATAATGATGGTGTCTGGTGTAGGGATCAGTACAGTAGTGATGAGGGTATATAATGATGGTGTCTGGTGTAGGGATCAGTACAGTAGTGATGAGGGTGTATAATGATGGTGTCTGGTGTAGGGATCAGTACAGTAGTGATGAGGGTGTATAATGATGGTGTCTGGTGTAGAGATCAGTACAGTAGTGATGAGGTTATATAATGACGGTGTCTGGTGTAGGGATCAGTACAGTAGTGATGAGGGTGTATAATGATGGTGTCTGGTGTAGGGATCAGTACAGTAGTGATGAGGGTATATAATGATGGTGTCTGGTGTAGGGATCAGTACAGTAGTGATGAGGGTGTATAATGATGGTGTCTGGTGTAGGGATCAGTACAGTAGTGATGAGGTTATATAATGATGGTGTCTGGTGTAGGGATCAGTACAGTAGTGATGAGGGTATATAATGATGGTGTCTGGTGTAGAGATCAGTACAGTAGTGATGAGGGTGTATAATGATGGTGTCTGGTGTAGAGATCAGTACAGTAGTGATGAGGGTGTATAATGATGGTGTCTGGTGTAGGGATCAGTACAGTAGTGATGAGGTTATATAATGATGGTGTCTGGTGTAGGGATCAGTACAGTAGTGATGAGGGTATATAATGATGGTGTCTGGTGTAGGGATCAGTACAGTAGTGATGAGGGTGTATAATGATGGTGTCTGGTGTAGAGATCAGTACAGTAGTGATGAGGTTATATAATGACGGTGTCTGGTGTAGGGATCAGTACAGTAGTGATGAGGTTATATAATGACGGTGTCTGGTGTAGGGATCAGTACAGTAGTGATGAGGGTGTATAATGATGGGGTCTGGTGTAGGGATCAGTACAGTAGTGAGGAGGTTATATAATGATGGTGTCTGGTGTAGGGATCAGTACAGTAGTGAGGAGGTTATATAATGATGGTGTCTGGTGTAGGGATCAGTACAGTAGTGATGAGGGTGTATAATGATGGTGTCTGGTGTAGGGATTAATACACGGGCAGTACCGGAAATTCACTTTTTGATTAGTTGGATATATCTACATGAAGCGGTCACATGGGGTCATCATCCACAATCTCACTAGTTGTCTGGTAGAACTACTGATCCCAGCAACCCTCGTCCTCCCCCGTTTCTCCTGCGGCCTCTTGTGCGCCTCTCCTCACCTATGTCTTTGTTCTGAGCTGTCAGTAAGGTGCGATGTGACACCGGCCTGATACATTCTTACTGACGTCTGCTCATTGGTCAGTACAAGGGTTTAAACCTCTTCAGCTTTTCCTGCACCTACAGGACTTATAGGACCAGGACTTATGTGGAAGCCATGAGGGCAGGTGATCGGGAATAAGGCCCTGGAGCAAGGGCACCGCAATGGGGGCGATAACCACCCAGCTCATGAATTCAATACAGTACAATCATGTGATAGTGACATCAAGTAAAGTGACCCCAAAAAATATCCAGTACAGTGACTATATATAGTGCCCCAGAGAACAGACCGCATACATTCATCAGTGACCCCTCAATCATCTAGTACAGTCAGTCACTCCAATGAAAAAGCACAGTGACCCTATATAGTGACCCAATACAGTCACCCATAAAATTATACAGCACAGTGACCCTACATAGTGACCCATTACAGTCACCCATATAATTATACAGCATAGTGACCCTACATAGTGACCCAATACAGTCACCCACATAATTATACAGCAGTGACCCTACATAGTGACACAATACAGTCAACCACACAATTATACAGCACAGTGACCCTATATAGTGACCCAATAGTCACCCATAAAGCACAGGGACCCTACATAGTGACCCAATACAGTCACCCATACAATTATACAGCAGTGACCCTACATAGTGAGCCAATACGGCCCCCCCATACAATTATACAGCACAGTGACCCTATAGATTGACGCAATACAGTCACCCATACAATTATACAGCACAGTGATCCTACATAATGACCCAATATAGTGACCCAATACAGTCACCCATACAATTATACAGCACATGATCCTATATAGTGATCCTATACAGTCATCCATACAATTATACAGCAGTAACCCTACATAGTGACCCAATACAGTCACCCACACAATTATACAGCACAGTGACCCTATATAGTGACCCAATAAAGTCACCCATACAATTATACAGCACAGTGACCCTACATAGTGACCCAATACATTCATCCATACAATTATACAGCAGTGACCCTACATAGTGAGCCAATACGGCCCCCCATACAATTATACAGCACAGTGACCCTATAGATTGACGCAATACAGTCACCCATACAATTATACAGCACAGTGATCCTACATAGTGACCTAATACAGTCACCCATACAATTATACAGCACAGTGACCCTACATAGTGACCCAATACAGTCACCCATACTATTATACAGCAGTGACCCTATATAGTGACCCATACAATTATACAGCACAGTGACCCTATATAGTGACCCAATAGTCACCCATACAATTATACAGCACAGTGACCCTACATAGTGACCCATTACAGTCACCCATACAATTATACAGCACAGTGACCCTACATAGTGACCCAATACATTCATCCATACAATTATACAGCAGTGACCCTACATAGTGAGCCAATACGGCCCCCCATACAATTATACAGCACAGTGACCCTATAGATTGACGCAATACAGTCACCCATACAATTATACAGCAGTGACCCTACATAGTGACCCAGTAGTCATCCATACAATTATACAGCACAGTGACCCTACATAGTGACCCATTAGTCATCCATACAATTATACAGCAGTGACCCTACATAGTTACCCATTACAGTCATCCATACTATTATAAAGCAGTGACCCAATACAGTCACCCATACAATTATACAGCACAGTGACCCTACATAGTGACCCATTACAGTCACCCATACAATTATACAGCACAGTGACCCATTACAGTCACCCACACAATTATACAGCAGTGACCCTATATAGTGACCCAGTACAGTCATCCAGCACAGTGACCCTACATAGTGACCCAATACAGTCACCCACACAATTATACAGCAGTGACCCTATAAAGTGACCCAATACA
>NC_134692.1:147345566-147358848 GCF_050947455.1 Rhinoderma darwinii | reverse complement strand
CCCTATATAGTGACCCAGTACAGTCACCCATACAATTATACAGGTGTGACCCTATATAGTGACCCAGTACAGTCACCCATACAATTATACAGCAGTGACCCTATATAGTGACCCAATACAGTCACCCATATAATTATACAGCACAGTGACACTACATAGTGACCCAGTACAGTCACCCATACAATTATACAGCAGTGACCCTATATAGTGACCCAGTACAGTCACCCATACAATTATACAGCAGTGACCCTATATAGTGACCCAGTACAGTCACCCATACAATTATAAGGGTGAGACCCTATATAGTGACCCAGTACAGTCACCCATACAATTATACAGGTGTGACCCTATATAGTGACCCAATACTTTTATCCAGTAAATCATCCATGTACAATCATGCAGCGCAATGAGCCTATATAATAGCCCAGCATAAGACCCGTATACAATCTGGTGACCCTACATAGTGACCCTAAACGTCCATCTATTACTATAAGTCAGTACATTATGTCCCCTACAATCATGCAGCTGAATGACCCCTTAAAGTGACCCGGATTTTGTTGGGATTATGACCAGATGTGGGAAACATTTCTACCAACACAGAAATACGAGCACTCACCTCCCTGGAAGCTGCACCCCACGAAACACAGAATCAGGGCGACCCGCAACATTGTGAACCTAATGCAGAAGTAGTACAAGGAGCAGAGACAGAGCAGAGTCTGACACCTATATATATATGTAAACCCCTGGGCCAGCCCACCCCACGGCCCCTCCTCAAATCACAGCTACTCCCCAGACCTGAAACCATCGCCATCTACTCAAATCCTGTGCGGACCCCTTACACCCCTAGTACTCCTGTAATGATCCCTTTACCCAACCCTTTTATTATTACGCCCCTACTGCTCCCAATATTACTACACCCCTACTGCTCCCAATATTATTACACCCCTACTGCTCTAGTACTGACCCCAATATTATTACACCCCTACTGCTCCTGTACTGACCCCCACCCCAGTATTATTACACCCCCTACTACTCCTGTACTGACCCCCACCCCAGTATTATTACACCCCCTACTGCTCCTGTACTGACCCCGACCCCAATATTATTACACCCCCTACTACTCCTGTACTGACCCCCACCCCAGTATTATTACACCCCTACTGCTCCTGTACTGACCCCGACCCCAATATTATTACACCCCTACTGCTCCTGTACTGACCCCCACCCCAATATTATTACACCCCTACTGCTCCAGTACTGACCCCAATATTATTACACCCCCTACTGCTCCTGTACTGACCCCGACATTACTACACCCCTACTACTCCTGTACCGACCCCCACCCCAGTATTATTACACCCCTACTACTCCTGTACTGACCCCCACCCCAATATTATTACACCCCTACTGCTCCAGTACTGACCCCAATATTATTACACCCCCTACTGCTCCTGTACTGACCCCGACCCCAATATTACTACACCCCTACTACTCCTGTACTGACCCCCACCCCAGTATTATTACACCCCTACTACTCCTGTACTGACCCCCACCCCAGTATTATTACACCCCCTACTGCTCCTGTACTGACCCCGACCCCAATATTATTACACCCCCTACTACTCCTGTACTGACCCCCACCCCAGTATTATTACACCCCTACTGCTCCTGTACTGACCCCGACCCCAATATTATTACACCCCTACTGCTCCTGTACTGACCCCCACCCCAATATTATTACACCCCTACTGCTCCTGTACTGACCCCCACCCCAGTATTATTACACCCCCTACTACTCCTGTACTGACCCCGACCCCAATATTATTACACCCCTACTGCTCCTGTACTGACCCCAATATTATTACACCCCTACTGCTCCTGTACTGACCCCCACCCCAGTATTATTACACCCCTACTGCTCCTGTACTGACCCCCACCCCAGTATTATTACACCCCTACTACTCCTGTACTGACCCCGACCCCAGTATTATTACACCCCTACTACTCCAGTACTGACCCCAATATTATTACACCCCTACTACTCCAGTACTGACCCCAATATTACTACACCCCTACTGCTCTAGTACTGACCCCAATATTATTACACCCCCTACTGCTCCTGTACTGACCCCGACCCCAATATTATTACACCCCCTACTACTCCTGTACTGACCCCAATATTACTACACCCCTACTGCTTCTGTACTGACCCCAATATTATTACACCCCTACTGCTCCTGTACTGACCCCAATATTATTACACCCCCTACTGCTCCTGTACTGACCCCAATATTATTACACCCCCTACTGCTCCAGTACTGACCCCAATATTATTACACCCCCTACTACTCCTGTACTGACCCCCGACCCCAATATTACTACACCCCTACTGCTCCTGTACTGACCCCAATATTATTACACCCCTACTACTCCTGTACTGACCCCGACCCCAATATTATTACGCCCCTACTGCTCCTGTACTGACCCCCACCCCAATATTATTACACCCCTACTGCTCCTGTACTGACCCCCACCCCAGTATTATTACACCCCCTACTACTCCTGTACTGACCCCCGACCCCAATATTACTACACCCCTACTGCTCCTGTACTGACCCCAATATTATTACACCCCTACTGCTCCTGTACTGACCCCAATATTATTACGCCCCTACTGCTCTAGTACTGACCCCAATATTATTACACCCCTACTGCTCCAGTACTGACCCCAATATTATTACACCCCTACTGCTCCAGTACTGACCACAATATTATTACACCCCTACTGCTCCTGTACTGACCCCAATATTATTACACCCCTACTACTCCTGTACTGACCCCAATATTATTACACCCCCTACTGCTCCTGTACTGACCCCAATATTATTACACCCCCTACTGCTCCTGTACTGACCCCAATATTATTACACCCCTACTACTCCTGTACTGACCCCAATATTATTACACCCCTACTACTCCTGTACTGACCCCAATATTATTACACCCCTACTGCTCCTGTACTGACCCCAATATTATTACACCCCTACTGCTCTAGTACTGACCACAATATTATTACACCCCTACTGCTCCTGTACTGACCCCCACCCCAGTATTATTACACCCCCTACTACTCCTGTACTGACCCCCACCCCAGTATTATTACACCCCTACTACTCCTGTACTGACCCCAATATTATTACACCCCTACTACTCCTGTACTGACCCCAATATTATTACGCCCCTACTGCTCCAGTACTGACCCCAATATTATTACACCCCTACTGCTCCTGTACTGACCCCAATATTATTACGCCCCTACTACTCCAGTACTGACCCCAATATTATTACACCCCCTACTGCTCCTGTACTGACCCCGACCCCAATATTATTACACCCCTACTGCTCCTGTACTGACCCCAATATTATTACACCCCTACTGCTCCAGTACTGACCCCAATATTATTACACCCCCTACTGCTCCTGTACTGACCCCGACCCCAATATTATTACACCCCTACTGCTCCTGTACTGACCCCAATATTATTACACCCCTACTGCTCCTGTATTGACCCCAATATTATTACACCCCTACTGCTCCAGTACTGACCCCAATATTATTACACCCCTACTGCTCCAGTACTGACCCCAATATTATTACACCCCTACTGCTCTAGTACTGACCCCAATATTATTACACCCCTACTGCTCCTGTACTGACCCCAATATTATTACACCCCCTACTACTCCTGTACTGACCCCGACCCCATTATTACACCCCTACTGCTCCTGTACTGACCCCAATATTATTACACCCCTACTGCTCCTGTACTGACCCCAATATTATTACACCCCCTACTGCTCCTGTACTGACCCCAATATTATTACACCCCTACTGCTCCTGTACTGACCCCAATATTATTACACCCCCTACTACTCCTGTACTGACCCCGACCCCATTATTACACCCCTACTGCTCCAGTACTGACCCCAATATTATTACACCCCTACTGCTCCTGTACTGACCCCAATATTATTACACCCCTACTGCTCCTGTACTGACCCCAATATTATTACGCCCCTACTACTCCAGTACTGACCCCAATATTATTACACCCCCTACTGCTCCTGTACTGACCCCGACCCCAATATTATTACACCCCTACTGCTCCTGTACTGACCCCAATATTATTACACCCCTACTGCTCCTGTACTGACCCCCGACCCCAATATTACTACACCCCTACTGCTCCTGTACTGACCCCGACCCCAATATTATTACACCCCCTACTACTCCTGTACTGACCCCCACCCCAGTATTATTACACCCCTACTGCTCCTGTACTGACCCCGACCCCAATATTATTACACCCCTACTACTCCTGTACTGACCCCCGACCCCAATATTACTACACCCCTACTGCTCCTGTACTGACCCCCACCCCAATATTATTACACCCCCTACTGCTCCTGTACTGACCCCAATATTATTACACCCCTACTGCTCCTGTACTGACCCCCACCCCAATATTATTACACCCCTACTGCTCCTGTACTGACCCCGACCCCAATATTATTACACCCCTACTGCTCCTGTACTGACCCCCACCCCAGTATTATTACACCCCTACTACTCCTGTACTGACCCCGACCCCAGTATTATTACACCCCTACTACTCCTGTACTGACCCCCGACCCCAATATTATTACACCCCTACTACTCCTGTACTGACCCCCGACCCCAGTATTATTACACCCCTACTGCTCCTGTACTGACCCCCACCCCAATATTATTACACCCCTACTGCTCCTGTACTGACCCCGACCCCAATATTATTACACCCCTACTGCTCCTGTACTGACCCCCACCCCAGTATTATTACACCCCTACTACTCCTGTACTGACCCCCGACCCCAGTATTATTACACCCCTACTGCTCCTGTACTGACCCCCACCCCAGTATTATTACACCCCCTACTACTCCTGTACTGACCCCAATATTATTACACCCCTACTGCTCCTGTACTGACCCCCACCCCAGTATTATTACACCCCCTACTACTCCTGTACTGACCCCGACCCCAGTATTATTACACCCCTACTACTCCTGTACTGACCCCCGACCCCAATATTACTACACCCCTACTGCTCCTGTACTGACCCCAATATTATTACACCCCTACTGCTCCTGTACTGACCCCAATATTATTACACCCCCTACTGCTCCTGTACTGACCCCCACCCCAATATTATTACACCCCTACTGCTCCTGTACTGACCCCCACCCCAGTATTATTACACCCCCTACTACTCCTGTACTGACCCCCGACCCCAATATTACTACACCCCTACTGCTCCTGTACTGACCCCAATATTATTACACCCCTACTGCTCCAGTACTGACCCCAATATTATTACACCCCTACTGCTCCTGTACTGACCCCAATATTATTACACCCCTACTGCTCCTGTACTGACCCCAATATTATTACACCCCTACTTCTCCTGTACTGACCCCAATATTATTACACCCCCTACTGCTCCTGTACTGACCCCGACCCCAATATTATTACACCCCTACTGCTCCTGTACTGACCCCGACCCCAATATTATTACACCCCCTACTGCTCCTGTACTGACCCCGACCCCAATATTATTACACCCCTACTGCTCCTGTACTGACCCCAATATTATTACACCCCTACTGCTCCTGTACTGACCCCCACCCCAGTATTATTACACCCCTACTGCTCCTGTACTGACCCCGACCCCAATATTATTACACCCCTACTACTCCTGTACTGACCCCCGACCCCAATATTACTACACCCCTACTACTCCTGTACTGACCCCCACCCCAGTATTATTACACCCCTACTGCTCCTGTACTGACCCCAATATTATTACACCCCTACTGCTCCTGTACTGACCCCAATATTATTACACCCCTACTGCTCCTGTACTGACCCCCACCCCAATATTATTACACCCCTACTGCTCCTGTACTGACCCCAATATTATTACACCCCTACTGCTCCTGTACTGACCCCAATATTATTACACCCCTACTGCTCCTGTACTGACCCCCACCCCAGTATTATTACACCCCTACTGCTCCAGTACTGACCCCAATATTATTACACCCCTACTGCTCCTGTACTGACCCCCACCCCAGTATTATTACACCCCCTACTACTCCTGTACTGACCCCGACCCCAGTATTATTACACCCCTACTACTCCTGTACTGACCCCCGACCCCAATATTACTACACCCCTACTGCTCCTGTACTGACCCCAATATTATTACACCCCCTACTGCTCCTGTACTGACCCCAATATTATTACACCCCTACTGCTCCTGTACTGACCCCCACCCCAGTATTATTATACCCCCTACTACTCCTGTACTGACCCCAACCCCAATATTATTACACCCCTACTGCTCCTGTACTGACCCCCACCCCAGTATTATTATACCCCCTACTACTCCTGTACTGACCCCAACCCCAATATTATTACACCCCTACTACTCCTGTACTGACCCCCGACCCCAATATTACTACACCCCTACTGCTCCTGTACTGACCCCAATATTATTACACCCCTACTGCTCCTGTACTGACCCCAATATTATTACACCCCTACTGCTCCTGTACTGACCCCGACCCCAATATTATTACACCCCTACTGCTCCTGTACTGACCCCAATATTATTACACCCCTACTGCTCCTGTACTGACCCCATTATTACACCCCTACTGCTCCTGTACTGACCCCCACCCCAGTATTATTACACCCCCTACTACTCCTGTACTGACCCCGACCCCAGTATTATTACACCCCTACTACTCCTGTACTGACCCCCGACCCCAATATTACTACACCCCTACTGCTCCTGTACTGACCCCAATATTATTACACCCCTACTGCTCCAGTACTGACCCCAATATTATTACACCCCTACTGCTCCTGTACTGACCCCAATATTATTACACCCCTACTGCTCCTGTACTGACCCCAATATTATTACACCCCCTACTGCTCCTGTACTGACCCCGACCCCAATATTATTACACCCCCTACTGCTCCTGTACTGACCCCGACCCCAATATTATTACACCCCTACTGCTCCTGTACTGACCCCAATATTATTACACCCCTACTGCTCCTGTACTGACCCCCACCCCAGTATTATTACACCCCTACTGCTCCTGTACTGACCCCAACCCCAATATTATTACACCCCTACTGCTCCTGTACTGACCCCGACCCCAATATTATTACACCCCTACTACTCCTGTACTGACCCCCACCCCAGTATTATTACACCCCTACTACTCCTGTACTGACCCCGACCCCAATATTATTACACCCCTACTGCTCCTGTACTGACCCCCACCCCAATATTATTACACCCCTACTGCTCCTGTACTGACCCCGACCCCAATATTATTACACCCCTACTGCTCCTGTACTGACCCCGACCCCAATATTATTACACCCCTACTGCTCCTGTACTGACCCCCACCCCAGTATTATTACACCCCTACTACTCCTGTACTGACCCCGACCCCAGTATTATTACACCCCCTACTACTCCTGTACTGACCCCCAACCCCAGTATTATTACACCCCTACTGCTCCTGTACTGACCCCCACCCCAGTATTATTACACCCCTACTGCTCCTGTACTGACCCCCATCCCAGTATTATTACACCCCCTACTACTCCTGTACTGACCCCCAACCCCAGTATTATTACACCCCTACTGCTCCTGTACTGACCCCCAACCCCAGTATTATTACACCCCTACTGCTCCTGTACTGACCCCCACCCCAGTATTATTACACCCCTACTACTCCTGTACTGACCCCCAACCCCAATATTATTACACCCCTACTACTCCTGTACTGACCCCCAACCCCAGTATTATTACACCCCTACTGCTCCTGTACTGACCCCCACCCCAGTATTATTACACCCCTACTACTCCTGTACTGACCCCCAACCCCAGTATTATTACACCCCTACTGCTCCTGTACTGACCCCCACCCCAGTATTATTACACCCCCTACTACTCCTGTACTGACCCCGACCCCAGTATTATTACACCCCTACTGCTCCTGTACTGACCCCCAACCCCAGTATTATTACACCCCTACTGCTCCTGTACTGACCCCCACCCCAGTATTATTACACCCCTACTACTCCTGTACTGACCCCCAACCCCATTATTACACCCCTACTGCTCCTGTACTGACCCCCACCCCAGTATTATTACACCCCTACTACTCCTGTACTGACCCCCAACCCCAGTATTATTACACCCCTACTGCTCCTGTACTGACCCCCAACCCCAATATTATTACACCCCTACTACTCCTGTACTGACCCCCAACCCCAGTATTATTACACCCCTACTGCTCCTGTACTGACCCCCACCCCAGTATTATTACACCCCTACTACTCCTGTACTGACCCCCAACCCCAGTATTATTACACCCCTACTACTCCTGTACTGACCCCCACCCCAATATTATTACACCCCTACTGCTCCTGTACTGACCCCCACCCCAATATTATTACACCCCTACTACTCCTGTACTGACCCCGACCCCAATATTATTACACCCCTACTGCTCCTGTACTGACCCCCACCCCAGTATTATTACACCCCTACTACTCCTGTACTGACCCCGACCCCAATATTATTACACCCCTACTGCTCCTGTACTGACCCCCACCCCAATATTATTACACCCCTACTGCTCCTGTACTGACCCCCACCCCAGTATTATTACACCCCTACTGCTCCTGTACTGACCCCCACCCCAGTATTATTACACCCCTACTACTCCTGTACTGACCCCCAACCCAGTATTATTACACCCCCTACTACTCCTGTACTGACCCCCAACCCCAGTATTATTACACCCCTACTGCTCCTGTACTGACCCCCACCCCAGTATTATTACACCCCTACTACTCCTGTACTGACCCCCAACCCCAGTATTATTACACCCCTACTGCTCCTGTACTGACCCCCACCCCAGTATTATTACACCCCCTACTACTCCTGTACTGACCCCCAACCCCAGTATTATTACACCCCTACTGCTCCTGTACTGACCCCCACCCCAGTATTATTACACCCCTACTGCTCCTGTACTGACCCCCACCCCAGTATTATTACACCCCTACTACTCCTGTACTGACCCCCAACCCCAGTATTATTACACCCCTACTGCTCCTGTACTGACCCCCAACCCAGTATTATTACACCCCCTACTACTCCTGTACTGACCCCGACCCCAGTATTATTACACCCCTACTACTCCTGTACTGACCCCCAACCCCAGTATTATTACACCCCTACTACTCCTGTACTGACCCCGACCCCAATATTATTACACCCCCTACTGCTCCTGTACTGACCCCGACCCCAATATTATTACACCCCCTACTGCTCCTGTACTGACCCCGACCCCAGTATTATTACACCCCTACTACTCCTGTACTGACCCCCAACCCCAGTATTATTACACCCCTACTGCTCCTGTACTGACCCCCACCCCAATATTATTACACCCCTACTACTCCTGTACTGACCCCCAACCCCAGTATTATTACACCCCTACTGCTCCTGTACTGACCCCCACCCCAATATTATTACACCCCTACTACTCCTGTACTGACCCCGACCCCAGTATTATTACACCCCTACTACTCCTGTACTGACCCCCACCCCAGTATTATTACACCCCTACTGCTCCTGTACTGACCCCGACCCCAATATTATTACACCCCTACTACTCCTGTACTGACCCCGACCCCAATATTATTACACCCCTACTGCTCCTGTACTGACCCCCACCCCAGTATTATTACACCCCTACTGCTCCTGTACTGACCCCCACCCCAGTATTATTACACCCCCTACTACTCCTGTACTGACCCCCACCCCAGTATTATTACACCCCCTACTACTCCTGTACTGACCCCGACCCCAGTATTATTACACCCCTACTACTCCTGTACTGACCCCCGACCCCAGTATTATTACACCCCTACTGCTCCTGTACTGACCCCCACCCCAGTATTATTACACCCCCTACTACTCCTGTACTGACCCCAATATTATTACACCCCTACTGCTCCTGTACTGACCCCCACCCCAGTATTATTACACCCCCTACTACTCCTGTGCTGACCCCGACCCCAGTATTATTACACCCCTACTACTCCTGTACTGACCCCCGACCCCAATATTACTACACCCCTACTGCTCCTGTACTGACCCCAATATTACTACACCCCTACTGCTCTAGTACTGACCCCAATATTATTACACCCCTACTGCTCCTGTACTGACCCCAATATTATTACACCCCGACTGCTCCTGTACTGACCCCAATATTACTACACCCCTACTGCTCCAGTACTGACCCCAATATTATTACACCCCTACTGCTCCTGTACTGACCCCAATATTATTACACCCCTACTACTCCTGTACTGACCCCGACCCCAATATTATTACACCCCTACTGCTCCTGTACTGACCCCAATATTATTACACCCCTACTACTCCTGTACTGACCCCGACCCCAATATTATTACACCCCTACTGCTCCTGTACTGACCCCCGACCCCCAATATTATTACGCCCCTACTGCTCCTGTACTGACCCCAATATTATTACACCCCTACTGCTCCAGTACTGACCCCAATATTATTACACCCCTACTGCTCCTGTACTGACCCCCACCCCAGTATTATTACACCCCTACTGCTCCTGTACTGACCCCGACCCCAATATTATTACACCCCTACTGCTCCTGTACTGACCCCAATATTATTACACCCCTACTGCTCCTGTACTGTACTGACCCCCACCCCAGTATTATTACACCCCTACTGCTCCTGTACTGACCCCGACCCCAATATTATTACACCCCTACTGCTCCTGTACTGACCCCGACCCCAATATTATTACACCCCTACTACTCCTGTACTGACCCCGACCCCAATATTATTACACCCCCTACTACTCCTGTACTGACCCCCACCCCAGTATTATTACACCCCTACTGCTCCTGTACTGACCCCGACCCCAATATTATTACACCCCTACTGCTCCTGTACTGACCCCCACCCCAATATTATTACACCCCTACTGCTCCTGTACTGACCCCCACCCCAGTATTATTACACCCCTACTGCTCCTGTACTGACCCCGACCCCAATATTATTACACCCCTACTGCTCCTGTTCTGACCCCGACCCCAATATTATTACACCCCTACTGCTCCTGTACTGACCCCAATATTATTACACCCCTACTGCTCCTGTACTGACCCCCACCCCAGTATTATTACACCCCTACTGCTCCTGTACTGACCCCGACCCCAATATTATTACACCCCTACTGCTCCTGTACTGACCCCAACATTATTACACCCCCTACTACTCCTGTACTGACCCCAACATTATTACACCCCTACTGCTCCTGTACTGACCCCAACATTATTACACCCCTACTACAACAGTACTGACACCCAACCCCACTATTACACCCCTACTGCTCCTGTACGCTATGTGGTCAGTATTCCCATACTTACAGGTCCGGTGATGTATAGTGTACCGTTTTGTCGGATCGCAGATGATCAGTCAGGTGGCTTGTGGAATCTAGCGGCCACGTGTCATGTTTACATGAGGCAGAGAGAAGACAGAAGATGGGGCAAGAGTAAACAAAAACTTAATGAGACGTCTCATCGAGAGAAAGGTGCGACATCGTGTGCACAGGGTCAACGGGGGAGCAGGAGAGTCATCAGTCATGTGGACGCCAGCAACGCCCCGGGACGTCCATCTCATGGGGGCCTCATCTACGAGGGAACAGATCCGAGGTCAACCCAACCCGGCGACACAATCCATTACACTGGAGACCGATATTACAGGAACACGATGAGCACATCGGACCCATCAACCTCCCTAAAATCAGTGTTTTACAGCATCAGTGCCACCCTCGAGGTCCCAGGACTCCGGCACAACGTGATGGGTGACCCCCCCCCATAGGGTCCGGGCAATGGGACAAGAGCAGATAATTGGAAGCGATGAATCGGCCAACTGGGAGAAAGAACCCAGTGCTGAACCCAATATATGTCCCGGGGAGTGCAGCTCTGAGGCTGGAGACAGCATCCAACGCTCCCAAATCTTCATGATAAAGAACATAGTACTGCCGACACCAGACGGCGGCCCCCGAGCCACGCCAGACGGACAGCGGCCCCCGAGCCACGCCAGGCAGGCACGCGGCCGCCGCCCCCGAGCCACGCCGGCACGCGGCCGCCGCCCCCGAGCCACGCCAGGCAGGCACACAGAAGGCGGCCCCCGAGCCACGCCAGGCAGGCACACAGAAGGCGGCCCCCGAGCCACGCCAGGCAGGCACACAGAAGGCGGCCCCCGAGCCACGCCAGGCAGACAAACAGAAGGCGGCCCCCGAGCCACACCAGGCAGACAAACAGAAGGCGGCCCCCGAGCCACGCCAGGCACACAAACAGAAGGCGGCCCCCGAGCCACGCCAGGCACACAAACCGAAGGCGGCCCCCGAGCCACGCCAGCCAGACAAACAGAAGGCGGCCCCCGAGCCACGCCAGGCAGACAGACAGCGGACCGAGAGCGAGTGGACAGGATAAGCTCCTTTAGAATCACATTGACCAGTACCCCCATCACTACTGCATGGAAATGTTTAATCTCCTTCTCTGGATCAGCAATTAAAGCATCTGCAGATTCTCTATCCAGGGGACTCCTCCTCATGTCCGTCTCTTCTCTGGACATGTCATTCACGCCTGGAGCAGATCCCAGTCATACCCAACGGGAATATTCAAAGAACCGGCGATAGCGGCGGGAAATCTGGGTGTGTCATCCTCAACGCCCCAACAGGACCGGGGGCAACAAAAAGAAGCTGAATTCCTGCAGTGTCTGCGATGTGGATCCGACCTGACAAAACCATCACCCACAGAGAACGGCTGACAGAAACTCCAGAGATCCCCACCTCACTGAACGAAAAGTCACAGGGGAAGTGGTACTGTGCATTGTCTGCAGATACTGAGAATTACACCCAGTATACAGGACAGGAGAAGTGGTGCTGTGCAGTGTGTATATATATATACAGAATAATACAGATACTGGGAATTACACCCAGTATACAGGACAGGAGAAGTGGTACTGTGCAGTGTATATATACAGAATAATACAGATACTGAGAATTACACCCAGTATACAG